>NW_022196542.1:0-237449 GCF_008641045.1 Pistacia vera
CTCTTATCCGACCGACAGTTCTAAGACCCTAAAGGATTAATTAAGGTGAGTGTAAACTGGTCCGAACACTCCTGGTGATTAAAAAAACATGATAGAGAGAGAGAGTAACTTAAATCTTTTACTTAAACTATTGACACTAATCCATGCAAATGATCCTTACCATCCATTGACCTTTTTTAAAAAAACATCTTCCACCCACTAGCAGCCCATCACATTTCATATTGTGTTTATCATCTCGAAGTTAATTGATCCTCTTTAATAATTTGTTTGTTTTTTTTTTTTTTTTAATGACTGAGTGTGTTTAGATCAATTTTTGCGCACCTCAACTAATTCATCAGAGCCTGAAGTTAACAACCGAGTAAATCTTTAGTAATCACCCTTTTTAGCAGCTGAGGCGAATCAAACTTAAGATCTCTTGAGTAATACATCCAAAAGTTCTAGTTAACCGCTCAACCACTCAGTGATGGTTTTATTATTTTATTCAATTTGTCATAACAATATTATTTAATTTAATTTTATAATATGATACTAATCATGTTGTTATTAGTTTAATTTAGTGCACGTAGTGAAGTTTAATTGAAGGGTTTTGGTTCATAAATTACGTGTAAAACATTGATAAATAAATCTGGATTTGTGTGTTTGAACATTTTAATTAAAGATTTTGAAAATTTTAAAACAGTCGGTTATTCTCAATCACTAGGCTAATTAATTTGCTTCATAATCATTCATCACCACATTATTCTTCAAAACACAGTTAAATAAAAAAGTTGATAAAGTGCAAAGACATTTTAAAACTAATGAAGAATCTTTGATTGTGGAGTAAGAATTATTGTGTTCATCTCTTTTCCTGGAAGATGCATAAAATTTGAAAAAAACTCTTAATCATAAGGGTTAGGTAAGAGTAACATCAATCTTTTATTTAAACTATTCCCTACGATTCATCCAAACCATCCATTAATATTCCTTAAATATTCATAATTCATATTGGGCGGTTTCAGAAAAATTAGAATTTTACAGTAAGGAATCAAGATTAACAATAGCAAAAATCAATCCAAACAATAAACTAAATAAATAATTAATTTATTAAAAGCCATAATAAAGTAGGTTTTGTGTTATTTTTAATCCTCGGGAGATTTTGATATTCAATAAAAATCCCCCATGTGGATTAATTAACTCTAAAATTCTAAAATTGATCGTATCTCTTTCATAGACTATAAGCCACTTCTAAAATTGTCTAGAAAACTTATTTCACTTTTAGGGAACTTTTAAGCAGCAATGTAATGCGTAAAGATAGATGAATAAAGTTAATCTGCAAAATTAAAGGCATTTATTTCCCTTTTTTTATTTCACTGTGTTCATCTCTTTTTCCTGGAAGATGCCCTGCATGCCTAAAATTCTAAGAGTTAGGTGGGGTTAACTTAGGACCTGTTCATTTATAAATTTTTATGTTTCCATTTCTTTGTTTTTGTATTGGAATCGTGCAATTTACGTTCGCATACCGTTTTTTAAAAGTTTAACCGCAAAAGAGAAGAAATGGGTGGGTTAAAAAGGGTAATGGGTCCCTGTTTTCTTTTTAAATAATTTATATTTTGAATTAAGTATAATACATTTCTTATCTTTTTCATATCTTATTTTTCTCTTTATTAAAACAAAATTTTTCATTTTAGATCAAGATTTTTGACATTAAATTGCAAGCAGCAATCAACCTTTAACATATTTGAGAAGAGCTCTTCAAGATGAACAAAATGATTAGTAATTTTAAGCTGGTTTTATTGGTTGTGGAGATAATTGATTTCATATTTTTTATTTTTTTCTTTGTGTTTTCAAACAAACATGTAGAATCCTTTGTTGTTGATGAGGTTTTTATGAGTAGAATTAATGAACTATACTTTTAACCTCTATCCATATAAGCGTGAAAAATTTTAGTTGGAAGACAAGAATTACACTACTCTCACAAAGTTCTTTTCTCAATTTTGTAATTCTGAACTTGGATCATGTAATAATAGGATTAGGGTTAAATCTCTTACCATGAAACTAATTGATTTAAGCAATCAAATCTCTCTTACCAACGTAAAAGAAGATGTTTAATTTGTGTTTACATGTTGACGAAAGCCTTCCAAATATAAATCCATAATTGAGTCTTTCATCGGTTTCTAAGCATTTCTACTTTTATCTTTTTTTTATCTTTTTTCTTTTTTGACTAGACTTATAATTACATTTGGTGTGATTGTGTTACACGGATTCATTAATTCACACACAAGAAATTCCTCATCAAGGGTTCACATTTACAATGTTGAGAGATTCATAATATACCCTTCTACATTGCCCACTATTTGCTCTGTCACCAAATTGATATGGGTCTGAAACATGCAACCAGAATTTTTAAAACTGGGTTTTCACTTTTCACAACAAGTGAATTAACTGTGTGGGTTTCAGAAATTGGATCGGATTAAGTGAAATTAGGGATTCAAAATTANTATTTGCGTCAATCTCTAAGCATTTCAACTTTATCTCTTTTCCTGGAAGATGCCTTTGCCTTTTTTTTCTACCAGACTTATAATTGCATTCCTAACAAGCAACTAATAAACCAATCAGATTTGGTCTGATTGTGTTACATTGATTCAATAATTCACAAACAAGAAATTAAGATGGCTAGTAAAATTGTCATGGGGTCCTCAACTCTGAAACTAAGAAAAAGATGATACTTTAGTCTAGCAATAGTGGAAGAAGACAACGAAGCCATTAACTTTCCACAAATGACAGTCAGTTTACATTGGCAACAAACATAGAGAGCTAAACCAAGACATCATATAATTGAGTATTTGCGTCAATCTCTAAGCATTTCAACTTTATCTCTTTTCCTGGAAGATGCCTTTGCCTTTTTTTTCTACCAGACTTATAATTGCATTCCTAACAAGCAACTAATAAACCAATCAGATTTGGTCTGATTGTGTTACATTGATTCAATAATTCACAAACAAGAAATTAAGATGGCTAGTAAAATTGTCATGGGGTCCTCAACTCTGAAACTAAGAAAAAGATGATACTTTAGTCTAGCAATAGTGGAAGAAGACAACGAAGCCATTAACTTTCCACAAATGACAGTCAGTTTACATTGGCAACAAACATAGAGAGCTAAACCAAGACATCATATAATTGAGTATTTGCGTCAATCTCTAAGCATTTCAACTTTATCTCTTTTCCTGGAAGATGCCTTTGCCTTTTTTTTCTACCAGACTTATAATTGCATTCCTAACAAGCAACTAATAAACCAATCAGATTTGGTCTGATTGTGTTACATTGATTCAATAATTCACAAACAAGAAATTAAGATGGCTAGTAAAATTGTCATGGGGTCCTCAACTCTGAAACTAAGAAAAAGATGATACTTTAGTCTAGCAATAGTGGAAGAAGACAACGAAGCCATTAACTTTCCACAAATGACAGTCAGTTTACATTGGCAACAAACATAGAGAGCTAAACCAAGACATCATATAATTGAGTATTTGCGTCAATCTCTAAGCATTTCAACTTTATCTCTTTTCCTGGAAGATGCCTTTGCCTTTTTTTTCTACCAGACTTATAATTGCATTCCTAACAAGCAACTAATAAACCAATCAGATTTGGTCTGATTGTGTTACATTGATTCAATAATTCACAAACAAGAAATTAAGATGGCTAGTAAAATTGTCATGGGGTCCTCAACTCTGAAACTAAGAAAAAGATGATACTTTAGTCTAGCAATAGTGGAAGAAGACAACGAAGCCATTAACTTTCCACAAATGACAGTCAGTTTACATTGGCAACAAACATAGAGAGCTAAACCAAGACATCATATAATTGAGTATTTGCGTCAATCTCTAAGCATTTCAACTTTATCTCTTTTCCTGGAAGATGCCTTTGCCTTTTTTTTCTACCAGACTTATAATTGCATTCCTAACAAGCAACTAATAAACCAATCAGATTTGGTCTGATTGTGTTACATTGATTCAATAATTCACAAACAAGAAATTAAGATGGCTAGTAAAATTGTCATGGGGTCCTCAACTCTGAAACTAAGAAAAAGATGATACTTTAGTCTAGCAATAGTGGAAGAAGACAACGAAGCCATTAACTTTCCACAAATGACAGTCAGTTTACATTGGCAACAAACATAGAGAGCTAAACCAAGACATCATATAATTGAGTATTTGCGTCAATCTCTAAGCATTTCAACTTTATCTCTTTTCCTGGAAGATGCCTTTGCCTTTTTTTTCTACCAGACTTATAATTGCATTCCTAACAAGCAACTAATAAACCAATCAGATTTGGTCTGATTGTGTTACATTGATTCAATAATTCACAAACAAGAAATTTCAGAGCAAGGGTTCACACTTACAATTTTGAGATATTCATAATACACCCTTCTACATTGCCCACTATTTGCTCTGTTAGCAAATTGAGATGGGCCTGAACGCTTTTATACTGAAACATGCAACCAGAAATTTCGAAACTGGGTTTTCACAACAAGTGAATTAACTAAGTGGAAGTGGGTTTCGGAAATTGGTGAAATTAGGGATTCAAAATTAACAACAAAAATTAGTCAACAATGAAGTTAGGGAAAATGAGTTTTACATACCAAGTCCTCAGGCTCTTTCTCACTAGTGTGATAAACCCACATTTGGTGCGAATCAGCGGTGTCTCCACCCCAATTTCCAGAGCTTTTCATTGTCTCTCTGTCTACTAAGAGACACGGGAATTTTTATAGCATATATATATATACGTATGTTAAAAGTTATGGTACAATTTTTAGACCTTAGATTAATGTATTTTAATGGTTTAGATTACATCTTCGCAATTTTTTTCTAAAATGTATTAATGGTAAAAATTGTATTAAATTTAACTATCCAAAATATGTTAATCTAATAAAAGTAAATAAATAAATGGTGCCCTCAAACATGACCTACATGTTAACTTAAATAATCGATTTAAAACTGCAATGTCAATTATTGAAATTAATTATTGTATTTGTTATCTCTTCAACTTCTAAATAATTTAATTACAATGAGTTGACAGCTAAAATTAGAGTTTTATAGTTAAATCAAATATTTAAGTTATAGTAATCTAATAGGTTAAAAACCCCATTTGTCTGTACAAGATTGATTTATTTCAGTGGGGATGTTCGAGTTAGTTGACAAACACCTCAACTAATTTTTTAGGGTTCTAAAATTAACAATCGGATAAATCTCCTTAATGAGGATCTCTATTAATGTTTGAAATAACTTGAACTCAATAACTCATGTTAATTCTTTTGCTCTTTCACCATCATGGCCACCTAATGGTAGTTTTCCTTGAATTATCTTGCTTTTGTCAAGTTCTCTTCGCAAGAAAGTAATGGAAAAGTGTATGCCAACTAGCTCTCTCCATCACTAGTAAGATGAATTAGCTCTCTCGTTTAGTAGTGAGAGATTGATTGGATGAATTAGGCCTACGGTTTGTGCCCATGTTCAAACAAGACAATCAAGGGCTAAACTAAAACATAAAATAATTGAGTGATTGATTTCTTAGTAATGATTTTAATCACATTCTTTTGCTGTGGAAATGTAGATTTTGTTTTGTTTATTTTATTATTATTATTTTTTTTTATTACCAAAAGTGTTTAGGTTAGTTTACGTATACTTTAAATAATCCTTTAAGATCTTGGAATTACCGATCGGATAAGTTTCAATAACTACCCTTATTAGCAATTGAGGAGGAACTCAAATTCAGTACGTCTTAAGTAATATACCTAAAAGTCTCTATGGAATCACTCAACCATCCAAAAATAGTTATAGGCAAATATTCTTGTTAATGCCTGAGAGTGTGTAATGTTAAATAAAATAGTATTTTTCTGATAATTGATTCACTTTTTTACTTAACTTTAGAAACGAACCCTAAAATCCAATTTGACCTTTCACTATCACTCGATATTTGCATTAAATTTTCTACATTTCTACATTTGAAAATAAAAGATGCAATGTGTTTCATTCCCCTCTCTTTTCTCTTCCTTAGTTCCTTTCTTTCCCTCCGGTGAAGGTCTCAAGCGGGTTTTAAGCCAATGGGCCAATGGGCTTTCATTGTCTGATGGACCAACTTCAATTACTAATGAGCGAATGGGCTCTCATTACGTGATATACCAACCTAAAATTTTCTAAATTTTAATTTTAATTTTAAATTTTTAAAAATAAAAGTGGATTTCAAGCTCAAGTTCAAATTAATTAAATGAAAATATAGCTTAATGGAAAAATGAATTAGTAATTTGCTATCAAATGACATCATATTCAAACAGTAAAACAGGGTAGAATATAGTTCTCCAATAGAGAATTACAAGATTGTCATAAAAACCCAAAATCTTTCATGTTTCCACTCTTTCTTTAACATCTCTCTCCTAACCCATCAGTACTTACCAACTAATCATTTATTTTAACTTCAAATTATTGGTTCTTATTATCTTTTTTTCTTTTTCCTCCAGAGAGACCAAAAAGACTTTGATTTGTTAGATAAGATTATTTTCTTAGTCTATATTAATAATCTAAGATTACATTATGGTTTAGTTTTGACTGTTTTCCATATATACAAAAGACATAATTAATAATAACTATTAACAGTTACCTAATGACATTTGAATCAAAGCCAAACAGATTGGTGGCTTCTGTAAATAACATCTTTGAATCATCTTTAAAACACTCTTCAAGCTGTGCAAATGCATCCGCAATTTCCTAGTTTGTTTCTTTACATCTAATGGATCTACGTGATGGAAAATTGGTGTTACAATTGGATCATATTTGTTCTTGCATTCAAGAATCTTTACAAGTTCCTCGTGGCAGCATCTTGAAGATGACCAACAAAATCTTTGATTGCTCAATTGCATTAAAAAAAGATGGAGAAATTCATTAAGCTCGTCATCAATGAAATTCTTGATTTGTTTTTGACATAAGGTGGCAAATAAAGAATTAGATACCAAGAATAAATGAGAATTTCACAATAAGAAATCAAGATTAACAACAGCAAAAATCAATCTAAACAACAAATTAAATCAAGACTAGTATAATGGGGTTTAACATTCCAAGTCTTTCACCCCGCGCTATTTCTCACAACTTAGGCATGTGAAGAAATTGAAATGGAAATTTAGAGCTTGATAATGAGGTAAACAACCAAATTTGGCGCTAATAAACAGTGTCTCCACTCCATTTTCCGCACTTTTCATCGCCTCTCTCACAACTAAACGACACACGAGAACTGTCCGATTAGAGTAAAAATTGATTGTTGATATTGTGTGAATGCGGATTTTCTTGTTGATGTTTTGGACAATGCAATTTATTCAATTTTTATCCAAAATTCAATTCTTTTCATTCATTTTTAAATGATGGAGAATTCCATAACTAAAGCACTGAGAGCTAAGAAAAAGGAAGAAGAAAAAAAATGAAAAAAAAAATAGAAATAAACAATTGTGCAATTGCAAATTGCAAATTTTTGTTTTTCTAAAACATTTATTCAACACATATTATTTATTTTATTTCACATTAAACTTGATTTTTAACACTAATATCTTTTGGTAAAATATTTGTAAATGATTTTCAATATTCTTAAACTATGCTATGGTAGAACATCTTGTTAAATAATATTACTATAGGAGAATTATTGAACAAAATATAATTATTTTTGTTGATGCTTAATTTTGACACCAACGACTTGCACTTATAAAGTGATAAGCTGCTCTTAGAAATTACATGTGAATGATTAGGATAATCTAATGCAAAGACTGAATAATAAATAAAAGATGGTTTTTAAAGTGGTTTGAATGCTTAAAGCGAATCCTACATCCATTATTCTTACAAGAGGTTGCATACGCAAACAGCGAGCAGAGATACAATAATTGAGTATTTAAATAGAATCTCAAGTAAATCTCTTTCTCGTTGGTTATCTTTGCTCTGAAAATAAAGATTACAATTAGAATGCGATTTCAGTATCAGAATCCTCGAAATGAGAGGGGGAGTCCTCTATTTATAGTTGAAGAATTCAAGGTAATGATTACAAATCTGCAAGTGGATAGTTGCCATGCAAATCCTTCCTTGCGTCCCATTGGCTAATAACTTAAGAACTATCCTCAAGTTACCTCGGGCTTGGACGAGTGTGTGGCTGTTATTCACTCATAGACAAAACCTGAATCTACCAAGTTGGTGACAGCCATACTCTTCCTGTCTTGGGGTGACGTGGTAGCTTCTAGACAGTGCAAAGCCTTCCTGAACTCTGATTGGTGATTACTGATGTAAGTGTACATCAGCCCTGACTTTTTGGGCATAATAGGAGCTCCCCAGTTCTTAAGGTTCAAGGATTGAATCTTAAGCACTTCATGATTTTTCTGCTACCTGACTGGTTACGAGGAGAATTTGCCTGAACTAACAGTTGAGGACAATCACATTGTTATAAACAACATAAGGCTGATAGCTTTACTCAACCACCAAGCTGAGTAGAGATCGCAACATGGATTTCTAAAAGTTACACAAGCGACCTGAGGTGATCGTTTCAAAAGGTTCAGCGACCCATGTCAGATCCTGCTCAACGCTATAAAAAATGTGTTTTGAACTCTATTTGCCATTTGCAACCTGAAAATACTCAGGGTATTTTGCTATAAAAAAATTGAGAATCACTTTGCTTCGAGTTTGACACGAGGAGAAGAGTGTTTTATTTGAATGATCTCTTCAGATGTTATCCGTTGCGCTTAATAGTTGTCTTAGTTAATAAAATAAGTTTTATCTGATAGATGTGTCTCTACGCAATAAGTGTCAACTATGAGTATTAAATGTAAGCCATGTTGTAACGAGATTCTCTTTTGAAGCATTAAATGCGGATGAGGGCACATTTAATGTGGATGAGATAATCTTGCCAACGTTTGGTCATTTCAATGAAGGAAAACACCAGTTGATCTCCATGAAGCGTGATGGTTACTCTTTGCGTAGATTGACGACACATGGTCGCAATCAATAGTTAGAAACATGTCCCGCCCAAATGTCACTTATAAAAGAAAACCAAGCATCGTCTTCTTCCTTGTAAAACCCCAAGCCATTTCAAGTTTTTCTCAAAACTTAAACTTTTAGAGAGAAAAACAACGTTTTTACACTCAAGAAATTAGTTCATCCTCTTCCCAGTTAATGCGCACTCATTGCTATGATAGAACATCTATTCCTAGCAATCAAGAGGTAAAGAAAATTCTTTTCTGTTTCTCTTTTTCAATTATGTTAAAAAACTTAGTTTTTACAATAATGGTGGGTTTAAACATCTGGTAGACTCAGACAGTGAATTCTTGGGTAGTGTTTAAAAAGAAACACTCTTAAGAGTTGAAACCTAGGGCGTAGATCTTTAGAAAATCACTCTTAAGAATTTTTAGGGTTTTTAGGGTTTTGGCAGGTATAGAAGAGAAACCAGGGTTATTTTACTCTTTTGAGTTGCCACACGAGGTAATGTAAGCAAAGACTAAGTCACCTTTACATGTCGCACATTTTCAAACTCTAAGAGCAATGGACATCCCTGAGGCGAGGACGGCCGGAGAGGATGGCTCACAACCACCGGGCACCTCAGCAGGTCCCGGGCAGGTGGTATAAATAATAGTCACAAAGGATGAAATCCAAAAAGTGATAGACCAATACTCGATCAACATAAACATCTTCCAACACAGGTCGCACACTGTTCAGGACCCTTCCAAGGGAATGACTGCGATCTCGGAGGCGATCTTCAAATGTGGAGTGAGGATACCCTTCCACCCCTACTTCGAGTCGATCCTCAATCACTTTCAGGTCACACCATTCCAGTTAATGTCAAATGCATATATGATAGCAATCGCTGTGTATATCATATTTGGCAAACACAACCTTGACGAGCCAATAGCGCTAGAACTCGGTTGTGCTTATTATCTAAAGAAGAGTAAAGATAAGGATTCATACTACCTTTCCAAGTGATCTACGATCGAAAAAGGGATATTTGCTTACCCCAACAATGTCGAGGCTTATGAAACTAAGTATTTCTTCTTTGAATATGACGTAGTTTGTAAATTTAAAGAGCCAAGTAGGTTTTCCTTTTAATTTCCAGACTACTTATCCTTTATCTTTAACTTTTCCTTAATAAATAAGGTTAACGATTTTTTTGCTTTCTTGCAAAAAAAAAAAAAAAAAAAAAAAAGAACCAAATTGTGGGCGCTAACAGACTTTAGCCACATCAAAGCATTTGGTCGATTGCCCTTGATCCATCTCCTGAGTGGGAGTTGGACTATCAACATACTCTTTGAAGTGCCCTTTTTCAATAAGGTTTTCAATTGCCTGCTTAAGAGTTTGGCACTCATCGGTATGGTGCCTATTATCCCAATGATAACAGCAATATTTCTTGTTTTTTCTTGCTAAAGTGGGATTATTCATGGGCACTAGCTTTCTGAGCAAATTAACTTCTTCTAATTTATCCAGAATAGTTGATACCGATGCATTCAGCGGAGTATACTGATTCTTGTCGCGAGCGCGACGAGGGACCTGGGCATAAGACTTCTTGGGCTCAAATCACTATTTTTTTCCCTTTCGCCGATCGTCATTAGCCCATTTGCGATCAGATTTCTACTACCCTCCCCCCGGTTTTCGTCCTTCCAACTAGGAAAGCTAGTCGAAGGACTGGGGTTGTGGTAATTCAAGGAAGTTACTGAATTTTCAATCCTGAGATATTTCTCAGTGAGGTTGGAGAAGCGGGTGAGAGAAATATCATTCTCAGACTGCAGCTTCTTCCACAAGTCAATTTGCAGGCGAACTCCTGCAATAATAAAAGTTTGAATTGAATCTTCGGGTGTATTAGCCACCTTGTTCAGTTGCTGGTGGAACCTATCAATATAAGACTTGAGAGACTCATTCCTTTCCTACTGTATGTTGGTTAGATAGTTCAACGACATTGAGAACTTCTTGTTATCCTGGAAGTGTGTCTCACAAATAACGAACTCGTTTGCTGTAACAAATTAATAGATCTTGGCGAAAGCAATCTAAACCAATGCTTGGTATGGGCAATTAGAGTCACTACTAAGCAGAGACATTTGGCCAAGTTGGAAACTTGGTGAAGCTCCATAAGGTCGTTAAACTCATAGAGATGATCCTACGGATAAAATTTCTATCGAATGCTCGCATGTCAGGTATTCTAAATCTTGACGGAAGAGAAGCAGTCAACACTACTAGAGAAAAGGGAGACGCCTGAGCGACCTGCCTTTGCTCATTTTGTTGAGCTCTAATTTGATTCAAAGCTCATTGTAACTCCTCAATCTAAGGAAGCAGAGCTATCTGGGGATCACTTTCCACAATGTAGGCTTGCCCCTCACAATTGTAGTTGAGGAAAGACCACAGGTTGGACTCTTCCTTACCTCGGCCAGATCCTTCGGCATACCTTGACACACACTTGTTGGAGCCATGTGAAGACACTGAGTGACCAGGAAAGCTATCCTGACCTCCACGATAATCAAAACTGACCTGTGGATTGTGGGCATTTTCCTCACAATGATGGTTGAAACCATTATGTCGACGATAATGGGAATCTCTCTACCTTGCACTCTTGTGGGGATGCCCATGCAATGTGGCGTGAGGCGGCTCATGATGCGACATACTGCCAAGTCGCAAAGCCACGGGTATTCTACCTTCTTTACGATTGGTATTTGCTGGTGCCTTAGAGCCCTTTAGCCCTTTATCTACCAACTGTTTCCCCTTATCTTTATGCCTTATAGTGTGCGTGGCATGAGCTTTCGCCCGTTTCTGCGCTTTAGCATGACCTACAAGCGTCTTCAGAGGTGGCACCACTTTGTCGAAATTGGGCGGTACAACCTCATCCAAACGATCCAGCATTCGGCTGACCGTTTGGAGAGTATTTTTGAACCTCTCCAGGTAATTCATCATAGTTGGGTCGAGCTGTGAGTTGGAGGGAATATCTGTCATGGTACCCTTCGGAATTGGAGGTACTTTAAGAGAAGTATCATCGTATACCAGAGGGATCTCCTCTTTGCTAATGTTGGCTCGCTTGGCTTTAAGGCCACAAGCCATTTGTTCGCGAGTAAAACTAGTTGATCAGAGATTCCTGATGAAGAGCATATACTAAATCAAACCCTTTTTCTAATGTCAAACTGTTGATGCTTGATTTTGACGCCAACGACTCGCACGTGTAAAGTGCTAAATTGCTCCTAGAAATTAAACGTAAATGATTGGGATAATCTAATGCAAGGACTGAATAATAAATGAGAGATGATTTTTAAAGTAGTTTGGATGCTTGAAGCGAATCTTACGTCCACTATTCTTTCATATATGAGAGATTACAAGAGGTCGCATATAGCAAATAGCGAGCAGAGATACAATAACTGAGTATTTAGATAGAATCTCAAGTAAATCTCTTTCTCGCAGGTTATCTTTGCTTTGAAAATAAAGATTACAATTAGAATGCGAGTTTAGTATCAGAATCCCCAAAATGAGAGGGGGAGTCCTCTATTTATAGTTTAAGAATTCAAGGTAATGATTACAAATCTGCAAGTAGGTAGGTGTCGTGCAAGTCCTTCCTTGCATCCCATTGGCTAATAACTTAGGAACTATCCTCAAATTACCTGTGGTTTTGACAGGTGTACGGCTCTCATTCACTCATAGACAAAATCTGAATCTACCAAGTTGGTGACAACCATACTCTTCCTGTCTTGAGGTGAGGTGGCAGCTTCTGGACAGCACAAAGCCTTTCTAAACTCTGATTGGTGCTTACTAATACAAGCCTACATCAGCCCTGACTTTTTAGTCATAACAATTTTCATATTTTGTTTTATAATGATTTGTTAAACTAGGAAAGGAAAACTAAGTCATTTATTTTTTATTGCCTTTATAGAACAGGAATTTCTCTTGATATAAGCATTTTCCTNTTTAACGACATTGAGAACTTCTTGTTAGCCTGGAAGTGTGTCTCATAAATAACGAACTCATTTGCTACAACGAATTAATAGATCTTGGCGGAAGCAATCTAAACCAATGCTTGGTATGGGCAATCAGAGTCACTACTAAGCAGCGACATTTGGCCAAGTTGGAAACTTGGTGAAGCTCCACAAGGTTGCTAAACTCATAGAGATGGTCCTACGGATCAAAATTTCCATCGAATGCTCGCATGTCAGGTATTTTAAAATCTTGACAGAAGAGAAGCAGTCAACACTACTAGAGAAAAGGGAGACGCCTCAGCGACCTACCCTTGCTCATTTTGTTGAGCTCTAATTTGATCCAAAACTCATTGTAACTCCTCAATCTAAGGAAGTAGAGCTATCTAGGTATCACTTTCCATAATGTAGGTTTGCCCCTCACGATTGTAATTGAGGAAAGACCACAGGTTGGACTCTTCCTCACCTCGACTGAATCCTTCGGCATACCTTGACACACACTTGTTGGAGCCATGTGAAGACACTGAATGGCCATAGGAGCTATCCCGACCTCCACGATAATCAAAACTGACCTACGAATGGTGGGCATTTTCCTCGCGATGATGGTCGAAACCATCACGTCGGCGATAATGGGAATCTCTCTACCTTGCACTCTTGTGGGGATGCCCATGCGATGTGGCGTGAGGTAGCTCATGATGCGACATACTGACAAGTCGCAAAGCCACGGGTATTCTACCTACTTTACGACTGGTATTTACTGGTGCCTTAGAGCCCTTTGGCCCTTTATCTGCCAACTGCTTCCCTTTATCTTTATGCCTTATAATGTGCATGGCATGAGCTTTTGCCCGTTTCTGCGCTTTAGCGTGACCTACAAGCGTCTTCAAAGGTGACACCACTTTGTCGAAATTGGGCGGTACAACCTCATCCAAACGATCCAGCCTTCGGTTGACCGTTTGGAGAGAATTGTTGAACCTTTCCAGGTAATTCATCATAGTTGGGTCGAGCTATGAGTTGGAGGGAATATCCATCATGGTACCCTACAGAATTGGAGGTACTTTAGGAGAAGTATCATCGTATACCAGAGGGATCTCCTCTTTGCTAATGTTGGCTCGCTTGGCTTTAAGACCACGAGCCATTTGTTTGCGAATAAAACTAGTTGATCAGAGATTCCTGATGAAGAGCATATACTAAATCAGACATTTTTTCTAGTGTCAAACTGTTGATGCTTGATTTTGACACCAACGACTCGCACGTGTAAAGTGCTAAACTGCTCTTAGAAATTAAACGTAAATGATGGGATAATCTAATGCAAAGACTGAATAATAAATGAGAGATGGTTTTTAAAGTGGTTTGGATGCTTAAAGCGAATCTTACGTCCACTATTCTTTCATATATGAGAGATTACAAGAGGTCGCATATAACAAATAGCGAGCAGAGGTACAATAACTGAGTATTTAGATAGAATCTCAAGTAAATCTCTTTCTCGTAGGTTATCTTTGCTTTGAAAATAAAGATTACAATTAGAATGCGAGTTTATTATCAAAATCCCCAAAATGAGAGGAGGAGTCCTCTATTTATAGTAGAAGAATTCAAGGTAATGATTACAAATCTGCAAGTGGGTAGGTGTCGTGCAAGTCCTTCCTTGCGTCCCATTGGCTAATAACTTAGGAACTATCCTCAAATTACCTGGGGCTTGGACAGGTGTACGACTCTCATTCACTCATAGAAAAAATCTGAATCTGCCAAGTTTGTGACAACCATACTTTTCCTGTCTTGGGGCAACATGGCAGCTTCTGTACAGCACAAAGTCTGTCTAAACTCTGATTGGTGCTTACTAATGTAAACCTACATCAGCCCTGACTTTTTAGGCATAACAATTTTTATATTTTGTTTTATAATGATTTGTTAAACTAGGAAAGGAAAACTAAGTCATTTATTTTTTATTGCCTTTATAGAACAGGAATTTCTCTTGATATAAGCATTTTCCTGAGCTAATAAAGTGTTTTATATATTAGCTGCATCAGTGTAATTTTCAGTTTAGTTAACACAATGGACTTGTTCTTTAGAAATTGTAAAATTTTTATTTTGTTTCACTTACAAATGAAAAGATCACCAGAGGAGCCAATCAAACCCTGTTATTTGCTTTATAACACCTTCTTTTTCTGGAATTGCTATGATATTCTAATTAGCAATATATTAAATTATTGGAAGTTAAGGAAATATTGCATTCAATATATAAATTATAATGGTATGCTATTAAAGTATGAGTAATATGATGAGCTTTTCTTATTTTCTCTTCTATAACTTTGTTGACCACAGTTGGCCGCCATGTGGGGATCTGAGGCAACTAGATTTGGCTGCGCAAGCCCTCACATGGCAGCCAGCACAAATAGGAAGAACTGAGGAGACAAGATCTTGTCACAACCCCAAATGAATAGATCCACCCTGCACAACACAAAAAAAAAACCCCCCTCAAATCCAAACAAACCGTAACAACCATAAACATTTATAAACCAAACACCTAGAACCATTTCCAAGATCTCAACTAAACCCAATGGCCACACAAATCTGATCCAAAAAAAAAAAATTTGAATTGATGATTAAATTTTGTACAAATGGAAGCTTTTTTAACATACTCCTAAAAATTCTTGATGTTTGGTTGATTTACGGCGAATGGCAGCGGAGTTTAGGACTTAGGGTTAATGAAAATCGCAAATGGGTTTTACTTTTTCAGTTTTTGTTTTCAGCTTTGATTGAAAATTGAAATGGGTTCTGCACTTCGTTTTGTGTCTATATGGTGCTATTGCATTTTAACAACTTTAAAAATAAAAAAAGTTTAAAATCTTGCAAATTGCCCCTAAGATCATTTAAGCTCACGAGCCTGACGAGCTAAGCTCGGCCCGAATCGACTCGACTCGTTACTATTCACGAGCTGCTCGAGCTCAACGCGACTCGCAATTTCGAGTCGAGCTCGAGCTTGGGACTAGCCAGCTCGAGTACTCCGAGCTACTCGGCTCGCGGCCATCCCAGATATCACTAAAGACGGTCAAGTCAAGTCATGATATGGTTGTAATACTTTGGGTAGATAGATAAATCACTAAAGAGCAATATTATTACAAAAATATTATTGAACAAAAAATTACATACAAACATTAGTAGAGTATTCGCTGAAGCTTATTAAAAGTCTCCTAACAAAAACAAATGTGCGATTACAAATTGTAGAGCAATTTAGATGTATCATTAGAGGAAGTCAAACCATGTTCATTAATTTTATGAAATTGATGTGCTAACAATCCATCTTTTCGTCAGTATTTTTATCAATAAGTATAGAAATCGTAATATAAATTTCAAAAGAAAAGAAAATTTGGTTACTTTAAAATAGATAGATCTAGGGATGTATACGAGCCGAGTCGAGTATCTCGGTACTCAAGCTCGGCTCGTGATGAACAGTACCGAGCTCGAGCTGGAGAGTGTGAAGGGGTACTCGAGCTTGAGCTCGGTTAACCGAGCTCGAGACAGACTACAACTGTAATTTTAAATCTTGAGACAGACTGCAATTGTAATTTTAAATCTTCCTGTAGTTCCAACTTCCACTTCCACCTATCTACATGCAATTCTACATAGAATTGTACATACAATACAATATCCCACCTATAAATCTGTCCAAGAAACCTAATTCAAGCAAATTTTGTCAACATTGTACTTAGATAAATGCAAATTTCACCCATAATTCAACACAATCTTCAATTTCCAACACCAACAATCTTCTAAAACATAAAATGAAATGACAAGTTTAAAGTTGTTGAATGAAATATGCATTACAATTGTACAAACACATGAAGCTATATACAAACCAAAAGTACATAATTTGCAAAATCCGAGTAGATCAGGAGAGAAAAACCCAAAGCCACCCAAAGCAAAAGAAAGGCACAAAAGCCACCCAAAGCTAGGCCTCCCACGCTCCCACCTGCAAAGTTTGGATTTGTGTTTTATTTGATAAAAAATATTACATTACAACCTCTTCTTATAATTTTTCTTTCATAATTTTAATGTGATAGTTCACAATAAGTTCTAGCTGATAAATTACGATTGACTAATTGTAAACTATTATATTGGGATTATAAGAAAAAGTTTGTGAGAAAAAATTATAGATATAGTATTACTCTTATTTGATAGCTATAATTTAATTACTAGTAAACAAATGAGTGTATAGTGATGAATGGTAAACTTTGGTGTATACGAAACTGATCAATGCTACAATAATACAAGTAAATTGATGTGAGTAATTAATTAATGTTAAGAGGAGTGGACAGGTTCGGATACTCATCTAAATCCTATGAACCGAAATCGGAGCCGATCAATTTTTAGAATTTGGAACTAGAACCTAGAACCCAGGTTCTGGTTCGGTTAACTAGTACTTTTCCCAAAATAAAAATATTTAATGTAAATCAATATTTTATTTAATTTTTCTCTCTTCTCTCTCTTCTTTTTCATTATATAAATGTATATTTTATTAATTTTTTTCTCTCCTTTCTCTTCTCTTTCATTCTCGTTCTTTTCAAAACTCTCTTTCTTCTCTTATTTCTCTTTGTTTTCTCCACTTCTCTCTCTTCTCCTCNAGCCAATTAGGCAAACATAAAGCAACAATAATTTCAGAGAAGAAACAAGGATCAAAGACTAAGAAGCAGAACAAGAGTTTGTGAGTCTGCAGAAAATAAAAGATGCAAATAAACATGTACAATAGCTTATCAATATTCATATAAATTAGAAACAATCAAACTTACCTTATCAACAGGTTTACTTGCTTCTTGTTCTTACTTGTTAGAAGGAGGGAACGTTCCATGCGAAGTATCCTCTGACTGAAAAGATGAACAAAAGAATTATTTAGCAAGGCGACAACGGAATTTACCAAAAAATACTCGTCTTTAATTATGTACCAAGAGAAACTTATAGATTAACATTGTCAAATGGGCCAAAGTTACTGTACGTCCATTAAAGTAGAAGAGACGCTCTCACATTTTTCCATCTTTTGATTACCTATACAAACAGTTGAATGTATTTTAGTGATGATTACTTCTCAATAAAACCTTGCAGATTCATGGCTACAACTGAGTCTGATGCTGGTGACGATACAGTTCAATGAGAATCTTGTTGCACTTAGATCATCGGGTAGATATGAGGATACATTTGAGCCATAAGCCCAATAATAAAACATGAGCTTTCCTCATGCTGGTTGGCGCAAGGTTGACCCCATATATAATGACATAATTTGGTGTCGGCGATTTCCTTAAGGTTTTAAGGTAAAAGTAACCGTGGGAAGAATTAAGTTTACCAATTTTTCATAAAGGCTAAAAGTATTCAAGATAGTAAAGAAAGAGTATGTAATGAATTATTTTCGCCATGTTAATACGATGAAATTACTGTTGAATTTTAAACTTGATTTTGGCTTTAGAATATTTTGGATTTATCAATTAAACCCATGTAGATTATTAACTTAATATTTTCTTTTAACTCAATGTAAAGCGTATATTTAGTTCAAATAACAGGACATAATTAAAAAGATTTTGTAAAAATATTTCATTTAAGTCCAATACAGGAGGTGACCTCTAGCCATTTTTGTATAAGCAAAATTTGAGAAACAATTGTTTCTCCCAAAACACTTATCTTCTCAATTTCTCCCAATTAGCTTTGAGCTAAAAGCTCAACTGTTGTGATTATCAGATAGTACATAGAGATATATTGATAATGGTTCTGTTGATAGTTTTCTAAGAGATATACAAATCAATACAAATTATTAGTATTACCATATCGTGCAACATTAAAACCTGTACACCGCATAATACATTGAACAATCAATTGAAATTTAACATAATAATGATATTCAAGCAATTTTTCCAAGTGAGTACCTAGAGCTAGAAGGCAAGCCATGAAGGCCCTGACCCGTGAAAGATCTATTTCGACATTTTAGAGCAGGATTGGCCTGCATAAACAGATGATTTCCACTAAAAAGATCATTCATATGAACCTGCCCATCCTTCAGCCTCTTCAAAATCTTACTATATGAAACTTTAACTCTAGAGAACAACTTTGGTCTTTTTCTCCAGAACGTTCTCATCACCTGAATCCTAATACTTGGTCGCTTCCTAAAATTGAACTTCCTAAACCTTGACCGGTTCCTACTTTTTCTGAAAGCCCTCTCTTCAGCTTCTTTTCCAAATTCTGCTTCATTTCTCAGTCTTTCATAAGAGAACTTTGGCATTGAAGCCATTTCAAAGGCAGAACTGGCAGCCTTTAAAGGAATGAGTGGTGATTTTTTTTTCTCTACCTTCACGGGACCGGATGGTGGTCTTATTATCTCTTTTTGCTTTCTTATATGTAAGTGACTACAGTACAGAAAAAGTAGTTGATGGAATGTATTGAAGGCAACCAATGCAGGTGGAAATTGGAATTTGTAGGTAATGGTAGTTAGAATAAAATCCTACAATTGAATAATGTGTCCTCTACTATCAGACCAAGTAGAGTAAATGTTAATAGTTCACCCCTGAGTGTCTAGTTTTGTATCCACCTCCACAATCATATATGTTGATGTATTCGGATTGCCATTACTTTTAAAGTTTTTCCCGTATGTGCCAAGTTGATGAATGGGCTCATAAATTCCCAATCTACTTGGGGTGACAAACTGGGTGGACGGAGAGTTCATGCCCTTCGAACTTATGATGGGATGCAGGTCCGTTAGCTTTAGACATAAACACAAATACAAGATATAAGCATAAAGACAACCATAGTCATGGAAAACTTAAAAACTTGCTCTACTTACGCAATAGCAACAGAGTCCAAGAGTTAAGTTCTAACATAATCTGATTAAGATCTGAGTAGACTTCAATTTAACAATAAGCATTATTTTTTGCAGATGAAATCAACACAAGGCGAATTATTTATAAGGGTGCAAAAAGACGAGCGGACGGACTATGTGGCAGTCTAGCAATGAAAGTCAAATATCTCAATGCACACCACAATCTACAATGCACACTTCACCAAAGGACTTGGATGCATAAGTGGAGAAAGAAAAAGGCCTTAATTTATTGCAAAATTTTCATTTTGTTTCACTTACAAATGAAAACATCACCAGAGGAGCTGATCAAACCCTGTTATTTGCTTTATGACACCTTTTTTTTTCTTCTCGAATTGTTGGTATTCTAATTAGCAATATATTAAATTATTGGAAGTCAAGGACATCTTTTTAAAAAAAAAAAAAAATCCAAAATGCATCTTCTTGAGAAAATAATAAATTTTTTTTTTTTTTTTTTTGTAAATCCGGTAATTGTATAAAAAAAAAAACGAAAAAATACAGAGGAAATGAGCAAAAAACCACACCTCTCTTACATTGGACAAGCCCAAGGAAGAAAACAAAGTAAAAGCCTAAAAGCTAAGGATTTTACACCAGGCTTAACAAAAAAATAAGGTTGGAACAATAGGAAACAACAATCTACAAAGCAAAAACAAGCCCAAACCAAGGCTAGAACCGACCAACCTTTTTCAACTTAAACAGCAGAAGCCCAAAGTCTCTCTATTCCTATTAGTAGCAAACAGACGATCCATTAAACCGTTAATGGCTTCTTCCTCAGACCTCCTGTTGCCTTTGATATTATTATTATTAACAATCTCATTCTGAAACTATATTTTAATAAAACCTCTTATTAAATAAAATTATTGCAGGTAAATTATTGAACAAATAATTGCATGCAAAGATCAATGAAATATTCACTAAAGCTTATTCAAAGTCTCCTCATAAAAACAAGTGTATAATTGCAAATTATATTGCAACCTGGACAGATCATTAAAAGAGGTCAAGTCGTGTTAATTGATTTTATGAAATTGATAAGTTAACAATTCGCTCATCTTTTCTTTCGTATGTATCTTATCAATAAGTATGGAAATTATAATATAACTTTCAAAAGAATAAAAATTTTGATTATTTTAAAATAGATAAATCACTGAGAGATGTCAAACCGTGTTATGTGGTTGTATTAAAAAGAGTTATTATAAAAGAAATACACAATCTTGTGATTCTATACAAAAAGCCAAGCAACAGAGGAATGCCATAAAACTCTGTCCATCTCTCCCAACGGTAGCCAAAAAAACAACAAAAAGATCTGCACAAAGGGCAGCCTCGCTTCCTACACCAAAGCCACAACCGAGACTGCAATTCTTCCACTGTCTATGCTTACAATGCAGCATATATATATATATATATATGCTGCATTGTAGAAACAGCATTGTAAAAATTGTAAAAATTGATTGTTGATGTTGTGTGAATGCAGATTTTCTTGTTGATGTTTTGGACAATGCAATTTCAAAGTTGAGGACAATATCCAAATGACAGCAGCTTACAAGAGTAGAAACAGCAATCAACTTCATTTCACAGCCCAGAAAACGCGCCTGCAACATTTCATAGTAACCATGTTGAAGCACAACAGAGAAAGGATCTGGCTGTAAAAGATTATATAGCAGTAGCCTTCATCTAACTTATCTAATTAAATAGTTTGGTGACATAATCTGAAATCCAGGGAAGAAAATCCAGAGAATTTCAGAATGACATCCATCACAATATATCCACATGCTAAGCTAAAAGCTTATCATTAGAATGCGCACCAGAGATCTAGCCAGACTGAAATAATCACTGTAAATTTAGCAATTCTGAACAATGCAGGTCGCATTGTCTTCAATTGTTGGCCAGCATGAACTTCCTTCATTACTTGGTTAGCTCCTCCTGCTGAGTAATAATCCTGTTAACCCTCGCCCATAAAGAACATCTCCTTCTAAGATGAAGGGTTTGGCGTGCTTTTGCAGATTTTTTCTTTCCTTTCAGTCATCTGGGAGGGCTGCAAATTGACCAGCATCAGAAAGAGGCAATTCCACAATTAAAGAATTGAATGAGTAATTCATAAATCTTCTGTTGGACACTTTTCTCCAAAGGCATATAGGGTAAAAAGTTGAAAAGCTTTATGACCTTATAACCCTTTCATCTCATGCATGTGATCCACTATTTTGAGTACATGTTAATCTCTTGCCGTGATGATGATTATTCGACTTTCTGAATCCAAGTAGTCAAACACTCCCATTAGATATTCTATTTGTTCTGATTGTGTCACATCATCAAACACAAGGAGAACTTTCTTGCGGCCAAGTCATTCTCTTGTGAAGGTGAACACAATATTGGGATGTATATGACCAAAAGTGCATAATTAAGTCTTTGGCACACGTCATTTAGTCCCCCACTTCTGTGATTGTTCTTCAATATTCTCAACGAATTAGGAAGCTTCAAACTGTCTAGAGATTTTGTTGAATACAGCCGCAGCAAGAGTTATCTTACCTACACCCCCAATGCCCAAAATTCATAGCTTGCAAACACCAGCCATATGTAAAAAAAATTTCAATCCGTTCAATTGTTGAATCTAGTCCAACTAAGTTTTTGGTGTGAATTACCGAGGAATCATCATTCAATCTCTTCAAAATACCTTCAACAATATCCTTTACAAGTAATGACATAATTTTAATTCATAGAACTGAATTCCAATGATGATGTTACTTGTTAATAAGTGATCAAAGAGAAGGGTACTGCTTGTTCCATCCTAGGATATGAAACATTTATGGCTACAGGGTATTAAAGTACCTCTCTTTTTTCTTTCTCTTATATGTTCATTGACTAAGCATTCTAAAAATATAAGGTTGGCACTATAAAGTACTGCCATCATATGAATTAATGAATGCTAGAATATTTTCTTGTTCTTAAAAAAAAATAGACAAAAATTCAATTTTCAGTGGCACCAAATTTCGGATTCAAACATAATTGGTGATCACTTTACATATCCTTAATAATATATTCATTAGTTTGAAGGAAGCTCTATCACAATGCAAAAAATACTTGTGATGCTCAATGGGATCTGTCAACTGATCATGAATATCAGTGCTCACATTCAAACGAAACGAAAATGTTGTTCTTGGAAAAATGAATTGATCAGGAATTAGCTATCAAAACAAAATCATCTTTTCATCTAAAACAAAATCACAGTGTACATGTTTTCAAAAGCAGATTAATAAAGTTAATCGTAAAAAAAAAAAAAAAAAAAAAAAAAAAAAAAAAATTCCCTTACAGCTGAAAGTAAAATTACTACATAAAAGACATTGATAACAAATTAACAGTTACCTAATGACTTTTGAATCAAAGCTAGATATGTTGCCTGCTTCCTTCAAAGCAGTCCTCCATAACGGCCTTCAAGTTTCTCTGTTTGTTTCGCGGGAAAGCGTTATAACTTTAAGGATTTTTTCTGCATTCCATCCTAGGATTCTCACACCCCGGGCTCTTTCTCACAACTTAGGCATGTCAAGAAATTGAACAAATGGAAATTTAAACAACCAAATTTGGCGCTAATAAACAGCAATCAAAACAAAATAATCTTTTCATCTAAAACAAAATCACAGTGTACATGTTTTCAAAAGCAGATTAATAAAGTTAATTGTAAACAAAGATGTTGAAAAAAAAAAAAAAAACGCCTGCAACATTTCACAGTAACTGTGTTGAAGCACAACATGAAAGCATCTAGCTGTAAAATATCATATAGCAGTAGCCTTCACCTAACATATCTAATTAAATATTTTAGTGACATAATCCGAAATCCAGGGAAGAAAATCAGTGATTTCAAAATGACAGCCATCAGAATATGTGCACATGCTAAGCTAAAAGCTTATCGAGATCAAGCCAGACTGAAATGATCACTGTCAATTTGGCAATTCTGAACAAAGCAGGTCACATTGTCTTCCATTGTTGGCCAGCATGAACTCCCTTCATTACTTGGTTAGCTCTTCCTGCAGAGTAATAATTACGTTCACAACACTATATAAAAAGTTGATAGTCGTCCAAATAGCAAGTCAACACACCTAACATAAATTTTTTCCATATTTAACATAAAATTTTCCTTGTTCAATTTGAAGTATAAGATAAGACAAGCTAGAAACTAAATAACAGTATTTTAAAAGGAATGGTTTTTTGGAAAATAATTAATAAAAGGTTATTTCTACGTTGTTGTTTATCTAAAATCTTTGATGTTCAAAACAAGTATGAAAATTGTAATATAACTTCCAAAATAATCGAAATTTTTGTTACTCTAAAATGGATGAATCACTAAGAAATGTCAAGCTGTGTTATATAGTTGTATTAAAAAGATATGTCATCACATCAGTTTCCTATCTTTCCAAAACAGACTCTAATTTCTCAATCCCCATAACACGACCAATTTATTCAATTTTTATCCCAAAATTCAATTCTTTTCATTTTATTTCATATTAAACTTGAATTTTAACACTAATGTTTTTTGGTAAAATATTTATAAATGACAAAATGATTTGTTAAATTAGGAAGGGTAACTAAGTCATTTATTTTTTATTGTCTTTATAAAACAAGATATTCTCTTGATATAAGCGTTTGCCTGAGCTAATAAAGTGTTTTATATATTATTTTCAGTTTAGTTAACACAATGAACTTTGTTCTTTAGAAATTGTAAAATTTTCATTTAGTTTCACTTACAAATGAAAAGATCACCGAAGGAGCTAATCAAACCCTGTTATTTGCTTCATAACACTTTTTTTTTTTTTTTTTTTTTCTCTCAAATTGCTATGATATTCTTATTAGCAACATATAAATTAGTGGAAGTTAAGGAAATATTACATTCAATATATAAATTATAATGGTATGCTCTTAAAGTATTAGTAAAAAAAAATCCAAAATTCATTTTCTTGAAAAAATAATAAAAACTTTTTTTTTTTTGTAAACCTGGTAATTATATAAAAAAATATGAAAAATTACAAAGGAAACGAGGAAAAAACCCCCACAGCTCTCTTACCTTGGACAGGCCCAAGGTAGCAAACAAAGCAAAAGCCTAAAAGTTGAGGATGTACAATCCTTTGCAACAGGATTAACAAAAAAACAAGGTTGGAACAAAAAGAAACAACAATTTACAAAGCAAAAACAAGCCTATACCAAGGCCAGAACATACCAGCCTTTTTCAACTTACACAGTAGAAGACCAAAGTCTCCCTATTCCTATTATTAGCAAACAAAGATCCATTAAACCTTTAATGACTTCTTCCTCAGACCTCCTATTGCCTTTGACATCATTATTATTAACAATCTCATTCTCAAACTATGTTTTAATAAAACCTCTAATTAAATAAAATAATTGCAAGAACATTATTGAACAAACAATCACATGCAAATATCAATGGAATATTCGCTAAAGCTTATTCAAAGTCTACTAATAAAAACAAGTGTATAATTGCAAATTGTATTGCAACCTGGATAGATCACTAAAGGAGGTTAAATCGTGTCAATTGATATGATGAAATTGATGAGCCAACAATTCCCCATCTTTTCTTTCGTATACATCTTATCGATAAGTGTGGAAATTGTAATATAACTTCTAAAGCAACATAAATTTTAGTTGCTTTAAAATGGATAAATCATTAAAGAATGTCAAACCATGTTATATGGTTGTATTAAAAAGAACTATCATAGAAGAAAAACACAAATGAATGTCTAAGCAAGAGTGCACAACCACAAGAACCCTAATCTCTAAAATCTTGTGATCCTATACAAAAAGCCAAGCAAGAGAGGAATGCCATAAAACTCTATCCATCTCTCCCAATGGTAGCCAAAAAAAAAAAAAAATAAGAAAAAGATCTGCACAAAGGGCATCCTCACTTCCCATACCAAAGCCACAACCGATACCGCAAGTCTTCCACTGTCTATGCTTACAATGCAATATCTATATATCAGCTACTAGCTTATGCATTGTTTAAAGTCACCATGGTAACACTTGCTAGCTTCTCCCAACCTAGGCACAAGATTTGGCATATATATCCAGAAGATCAGGCAAACAAGAAACCCCAGAAATGATGGACTAAAAAGCTTTAAATTTCCTACTGAAATTTATAATTATATATTTAAAAACTATTTATATTATAAATGTTGTAACATGAGACCAAAACCAAACAAACATGCAGTATTCAATCCAAGCAAACACAAACTTACAACAATAATCAATAACGCAACTAAGAACAGAAAAATAAAGAACACCAGATTTATAGTGGTTCGGTAATCTATTAGATTACCTATATCCACTCTTCAGGGCAAAAGAAAAGTATTCACTATGAGATATGAGAAACCTTACAAAGATTAGGCTCACCCCTTTACACAAGGCATAACCCGAGTAAAAACCCCTCTGATTTACACCCGTACACCTAGATGCTCTCACCACTCATACATACATACATTCATCAAATAGGTAGAATTAGTGACAGATATATACAACAGAAATAAGGTAAAACAGATAGGACAGCTAAGACCTACCACCACCATTTGATTCCATCAACGTTCTTCGGATTTCCAGCACAGTAGATTCTAACAAATTTCTCTCTCTGTTAATCAAGAGAGAAAGATCGAGAATGAGGCTGCGCAAAACCTAATTTGCATTAGGTTCATTGAAGATACCAAAAAGACAGAAATGCCCCTTAAGTCTTTAACAAATAACTTTGACCACTCAAGTTATAAGTTGACTTCCACATGGGTACATTTCAATTGCCACATCACAACAAATCTTCACCTTGGCATTTGATCTTCATCCTTCCTTACTGCCCTAGAAAATTCCTCTAGTTTTCTTCAATGTGCAAAAGGCTCTTAAAGAGCCTTAACTTATCCAAAGTCACTGTCTTAGTGAACATATCTGCTGGGTTCTCCTTTCCAGGAATTTTTTCCACCTTAATGACTTTATCTTCAATCAGATTTATGATAAAATGCAGCCTAACATCAATGTGTTTTGAGCTCTCATGAAAAACCTGATTTTTGCACAAAAAAATTACACTTTGACTATCAATCTTGATTGGAACTTGTCGCTGAATCAGTCCCATCTCATCAAGCATTCCCCTGAGCCACATTGCCTCCTTAACTACCTCTATAATTGCAACATACTCTGCTTCCGTGGTTGACAGAGTTATAATAGCCTGCAAGTTAGCCTTCCAGCAAACTAGATTATTCTAAATGGTAAAATAGAAACTAGTCATGGATTTCCTATTGTCTACATTTCCAGCATAATCAACATCCACACATCCCTTGATAGGATTCTCCTAAATTTTTCCTCTGCTGTAAACAATAACAGTGGACAGTGTACCCCTCACATATCTGAGCACCCATTTTACAACTTCCCAATTAGTCTTTCCAGGGTTACTCATTAACCTACTTACTGAACTGACTGCAAAAGCCAAATCTGGTCTAGTACAGACCATTAAATACATCAAACGCCCTATTGCATTTGCATATGGGATGCAAGCCATTTCCCTCTTTTCTTCTTCGGTTTCTAGACACTGGGTTATACTAAGCTTAAAATGCTGACCTCATGGTGTTTTGATAGGTTTAGAGTCAAGCATGTTAAACTTCTTGATTATTTTTTCAGCATACTCTTTTTGTGACAACACAAGACTCCTAGTTTTCCTATCTCTTTGAATGTTCATACCCAAAATCTTTCTAGCTTGTCCTAAATCTTTCATCTCAAATTGTTTACTCATCTCCCTTTTGAATCTATCAATTTCAAAAAAATCCTTACAAACTAGAAGCATATTATCCACATATAAAGACAAGTAGATATAGCATTCACCATACAAGCATTTGAAATAGAAACATGGTAGCGTGCTAAATGCTCCAAATTAATAACCTTCCTAACCTAATTACATAATTGTGTATAGGGTAAGCAAGGGTCGATCCCACAGGAAATGATTTGATTAATTTCTATATTCTAAAACAATGAAAACAACAGAACAATAATCCTAAACAGTAAATATGACAACAGAATTAAGAGGGGGTTGTAATCAATGCAAACTAAAATGAAACAAAGAAATTTTCAATGGTAAAAGATATCAGATTAAACACAACCAGTTCTCGGTTCAAGATCCACCTAAACATGCATTGGACATAAAGTAACCATAACACTATTCTATCTCATTATTATGAAACTACTGACCCTGGGAAACAACAAGCTCTGTTACTTGAATTTTCCCTTAATTGTCAATACTGAAATAAGCTCTTCAAATAGATCCTAACCCTTGAACAACCTAGAATAAGCTCTCTAAGTTTAATTCAATGGCAGCCTTAAGAATTAGGAAAATAGATCAATCTAAGCAACAATCACACAAGCTCGGATTATTTAACTTAGGTTATGTTATTCAAGATGACAGATTAAAAACTTGTCCATAATCATATATCATCATGTGTTACTCATTGAATAGAAAAATGACAATTACGTATCACAATTCCTAATTCTAACAGGTAAAATTCGATTAAACAATTTAGCAGGCCAAAACTAAATCACTCAAACAAGAATCATCAACAATTAAAACAGAATAACATAAACAATTCCAATAAAAACGAGATTAAAAACAATGTTACTGAAGTTAAGTTACACCAATGACATGAATCTAGGCTTCAAAATCCCCTTGAACTGAAGAAGAAAGATCAGCTGCACATCTTGACCTAGAAAGTAAAAAAACTAAAAAACAAAACTCCACTGCCGTCTCTCTTCCTGGTTAACCTAACACTCCTCAATAGATAACATGCTTTTTTCTTAATTCTCTCCCAGGAATCATGGAAATTACTTTCCTAGACGTTTCCTAAAAGATAGACTTCCAAAACTATCAAAATCTTATCAGATATAGAAAATAGAATTCGTCTCCAGCTTGCACCAAGATTCTCACAATGTAAAAGATCTTTTCTGGGCTTGGTTACTCATAAAAATTGTAGTCCAGGATGTGTAGATGAATCTGGGCTTTTGAATTACCCGTTTTCGATATCTGACGCTCTAGTTAGGCTCATTCGAAGATTCAATACTCAGCTAGGAAATCCTTCTACGACTAGGATTCCAGGTCCGGTTTTATAACAACTACTGAGAACCCAAACGAACTCAGATTCTCGTCCATAATATCTTCCTGAAAAGCTTGATTTGTCTACTTTACTTTTTCTGAAGAACACATTTGCAATCAAGAAATCTAACTCTATGAAAAACCTAAAAAATGCAGCACTGGTCAGAATAACGAAAATTCTGGAATTTCCTAATCTTTTATCACTTATTTCCTAAAGTCTATCCAAATATGTCAAACTTACAAAATAGACTCTAATCAACTCAACTAGGCATAAAAACATAACAAAAAACATAATATGGAAGGAATAAAAATATATAAATTACACTCTTATCAAATTCCTCCATTGCACGTCCTCGGGCAAACTAATTCGAACACTAAGAAACGCTACACTCAAGTCATATCAAGAACACCATCATGATGCATAAGCAACACTATTTAATCCATGCATATTCATACCTAACTTAGGAAGCAACAAAAATAAAATAAAGTAGAGTTAATTACATTCGTATCTCTTCATCATTTTCCACAATTACTCTCAACCAATCAATGCAAACAAGGAAACTAATCACAACCAATTCATGTACAACTCACCCCTCAACTTTTTCCTCATCTGTTTCTCTTTA
Source organism: Pistacia vera (assembly GCF_008641045.1). Classification (NCBI taxonomy): domain Eukaryota; kingdom Viridiplantae; phylum Streptophyta; class Magnoliopsida; order Sapindales; family Anacardiaceae; genus Pistacia; species Pistacia vera. Next base: position 29,517 of record NW_022196542.1, read on the forward strand.
CTACTACAAACTGGGTAGCAAACTAGAAAATTTTTTTTTTGAAAAAAAATGAGTGCATTTTATACTCCATCTCATTTCATGGTTATGTTTATGAGTGAGTGTGTTTTACGCTCCATCTCGACTCACCACATACCTTTATTTTCTTTTTCCTATTTGCTTAAGCCCAAATTTAGGACTAGCTTAAGAGAAACAATTGTTCTTTTTTTTTTTTTTTCTTCTCTCTTAAGGGTTGTTATACTCTCCTCAATCATGCTTCGTTACCAAATTCACACAACTTCTCAAGACATATTGTTTCAAAGACTACAAAGATTCAAATCTGATTAACTCTATTTTATGAAATATTGCTAACATCCTAAGTCAAGGAATATGCTCAACAACAAAGTTAAGTTACTATTTCATGCATAAGACATGACTTAAAGCATAAATCTTCCTAAAAACAAAGACTTTTTTTTTTTTTTTAAACATAAACATACTCCTAAAAAAAAAAAGAGAATATAACACACGCCTAACAAAAAAAAAAAAAAAAAAAAACAGAGTATAAAAACAGAATATAACACACATCTAAGCCTAACTTCTCCCCCACACTTAAAACTTACATTGTTCCCAATGTAAGACCCAAATGTAGAGACAGTAAATAAAACAAAAAAAATTGGCAAACAAAAAAAAAAAAAAACTAAATTCAAAGGAAAAGAAAATCAAATCTGAATTCTTCGGTTGCCTCCCAAGTAGCGCCTTTGGTTAACGTCGTTAGCCTAACTCTTTACATGGTCATCATTACTCATGTATCGACTCCTCCAATTTTTTTTTTTTTTTTTTTCAAGAACCTAAAAATCACAATTGAATAATTGAACAAAATGAAAAACACAACTAAACTAAACACTGATTAAATGAAATAACAAAAGAACATAGAACATAAAAAAATCGACAAAGACATTCCCCAACAACGGTGCCAAAATTTGGTAGCGTGTCAAATGCTCCAAATTAATAACCTTCCTAACCTAATTATTGAATTGTGTATAGGGTAAGCAAGGGTCGATCCCACAAGGAATGATTCGATTAATTTCTATATTCTAAAACAATGAAAACAACAAAACAGTAAATCCTAAACAGTAAACATGGCAGTAGAATTGAAAAGGGGTTGTAATCAATGCAAACTAAAATGAAACAAAGAAATCTTCAATGGTAAAAGATATTAGATTAAAGACAACCAGTTCTCGGTTCAAGATCACAACCATCAAAGCTACTTCTGATGAAACCAGCATTCAACATAAAATAATCAAATTTCCTATACCACTGCCTAGGTGACTGCTTCAACCCATAAAAAGATTTTTTCAAAAAAACATACTTGGTTTTTAGGCTCCTTTTCAAACAGTTCAGGTTGTTCCATTAGAATTTTTTCTTCTAAATCACCATTTAAGAAGGCTGTTTTGATGTCTAATTGCTCTAGTTCTAAACCAAACTGAACTACCAAAGATAACAGTATTCTAATGGTGGTATGCCTCACTACTGGTGAGAAAATCTCATTGTAGTCCACCCCTTCAACCTGTGTAAAACCTTTTGCCACTAACCTTGCTTTAAACCTAGGTGCTTCTACCCCTGGTATGCCTTATTTTCTTTTGAAAACCCATTTGCATTTAACCACCCTACTGCCTTCAAGTTTGTCAATCTAAATCCAAGTTTGTTTTTTGATTAAGGAATCATACTCTTCTTGCATGGCCAGTTTCCACTACCTAGATTCTCTACAACTCATGGCTTCTTTAACAGTTCTAGGTTCCTCATCAATCTCTTCAGCAACTTGAAGAGCAAAAGCTAGCATATCAGCATGTGAGTACCTACTAGGTAATCAAATTTCCCTTCTTTCTCTACCTTTAGCTAGTTGATAATTTTGTAAATCATTTCCATCCCTATCATTATCACCATTATCACCATTATCATCTAGGCTAGGTTCATCCTCCTGGGTTTGAACATCTACAATAGGATCTGAACCAGGATTGTTCAAGTTTGAAAATTCTCCACATAGATCCAGGTTAAACATCTCTGTCCTATCACTTTCACTCTCACTCAAACCATTTTGATTCAGATCACCCACCTCATCCTTATTAAACCTAACATCTCTACTAATTATGTATCTTTTTCCTATAATATCCCAATACCTGTAACCTTTTATGCCATCAGGATACCCTAAGAAAATACATCTAATGACCCTTGGTTGTAGCTTATCAATTTTCTCATGAGTAAAAATAGTGCAGCTAAAAACCCAAAGATTACTATAATTAGCCGGATGCCCAGACCATTTTTCCATAGGTGTTCTGAAACTAAGAGTTGAGGAAGGGATTCTGTTTATTAAGTAAACAGCTGTGTGAGCAGTCTCTGCCCAAAACCTAGTGGGTAACTTAGAACAGGATAATAGGCTTCTAACCTTTTCAAGAATGGTCCTATTCATCCTCTCTGCTAAACCATTCTGTTGGGGTATGTGTCTTATTGTTCTATGCCTCAAAATTCCACTCTCCCTACATAGACTATCAAACTCTTCATTGATAAATTCTAACCCATTATCTGTTCTAAGTTTCCTGATTTTCTTCCCAGATTGGTTCTCTATCATAATCTTCCAATCTTTAAACTTCCTAAAGGCCTCTCCCTTAGTTTTAAAAAAATAGATCCAAACCCTCCTAGAGTAATCATCTATTATGCTAATGAAGTACCTACAACCTCCCAAAGATGGATGTTTGGTTGGCCCCCACATATCAGAATGGATGTAATCTAAGATGTCCTTAGAACAATTGTTTCCCACACTAAACCTGATTCTGCTCATCTTCCCATAAATATAGTGATCACAGAAATCTAGCTTCTCTATTTTATCCCCTCCTAAAGCATTCTACTTACTTAACTCTATCAATCCTCATTCACTAATGTGTCCCAACTTTTTGTGCCAAATAGAAGTCTTATTAGGTTTCTGTGAGGTCACTGCTGCTGTTCTAGCAACAATGGATCCATTTAGAACATATAAGCCATTCTTTTTCTCTCCTTTCATAACCACTAAAGACCCTTTAGTAACTTTAAGTACTCCACCTTGAGCCTTGTAACTAAACCCATTTGAGTCTAAGCTGCCTAAAGAGATTTCCTTTTCAACTCAGGTATGTACCTAACTTCTGAAAGGACTCTTGAACTGCCATCATGAAGACTTAACCTGACATCCCCAACGCTTAAGACATTACACACTGCATTATTCCCCATTAGAACCTTGCCAGATTCTATTTTCTTAAAATTCATGAGGGAACTCCTATTTGGAGTCATGTGGAATGTGCATCTAGAATCTAAAATCCACTCAGACTCAGATTCTCTATCAGAAGCTACTAGTACATCAGAGCTTTCATATCCATCTGAAGCTATATCTACACTGCCACTAGCCTCTTTCTCTCCTGATCTTTTCTTTCTATCTGGACAGTTTCTTTTAAAGTGCCCTTCCTTATGATAGTGAAATCATTTCCTCACAAACTTGGATTTGGACTTAGATCTACCCCTAAAGTGACCTATCTTTGACATCTTTTTCTCAGATCTACCTTTGATATTAAGCTCTTCTCCATCTAGCTTACCCTCTATGGCTACTACTACTTCATCTAATTTAAGGGTTGGTCTACCATACTTAAGAGTATCAACAAAATTTGAGAAAATTTTAGGAAAATAATTAATAAGAATCACAACTTGATCTCCATCCTCAACTTTAACACTGAGACCTTCTAAATCCTGTACTAATTTCATAAAGTCATTCATATTGTCACCTAATATTTTGTTTTCATCCATTTTAAAACTGAAAAATTTCTATTTTAAAACTAACCTATTAGGAGAAAACTTTGATCGGCATAGAGAGTCTAACTTTTCCCAAATTTTTGCTAGTGTAGTCATCTTCTTAACCTCTCTTAGGACTTTATCTCCTAACCCTAGAATTAGAGTACTGTAAGTCTATCTAATAGATCTTTCTTCTCCTTATCAGACAAAGACTCTGGTAAGCTATCCTCACCCTCTAAGATAGTAGACAATCCATCCTTAACTAAGACAGCCCTCATCTTCATCTTCCATAACCCATAATCATTATCCCCTGTAAATTTCTCAACTTTGAACTTGGACATTTCTAGGTTTCTAACCTTCCTAGTTACTCAGAGTATAAAGGCCCTAATTTTCCAGAGACAAAATTGAAACACTGAGTTACAAAGGAAATTGCTACTGTGAAAACAGTCAAACCCTAGACTATTGCAAATTCGAAAAATTGGATCTCACAACCTAGAATAAGACCTAGGTGCTAGAACGTAAAACATGGCTCTAATACCACTTGTTGTAATATGAACCAAAACCAAACAAATATGCAGTATTCAATCCAAGCAAACACAAACTTACAGCAATAATTAATAACGCAAATAAGAACAGAAAAATAAAGAACACCAGATTTATAGTGGTTTGGTAATCTATTATATTACCTACATCAACTCTTCAGGGCAAAAAAAAAGTATTCACTATGAGATATGAGAAACCTTACAGAGATTAGGCTCACCCCTTTACAAAAGGCACAACCCGAGTAAAAACCCCTCTGATTTACACCCGTACACCTAGATGCTCTCACCACTCATGCATACATACATTCATCAAATAGGTAGAATTAGTGACAGATTTATACAACATAAATAAGGTAAAACAGATAGGACAGCTAAGACCTACCACCACCGTTTGATTCCATCAACGTTCTTCAGATTTCTAGCACAGCAGATTCTAACAGCTTTCTCTATCTGTTAACCAAGAGAGAATGATCGAGGATGAGGCTACGCAAAATCTAATTTGCATTAGGTTTATTGAAGATACTAGAAAGACAAAAATGCCCCTTAAATCTTTAACAAATAACTTTGACCACCCAAGTTATAAGTTGACTTTCACGTGGGTACATTTCAATTGCCACATCACAACAATAAATGTAACTTTTTCCAATATATTTTGAACTTTATTATTATAAATTTGATTGAAATTAGTTAATATATTATTATGAAATTTGAATATAATTATTTTGTTCGATCCAGTATTATCCCAAACATAATACAGTATCCTATCACACACGCATGTATATATGCAATCCAATAGTATCATTTTAGGACTTTCATGTCTACACATGCTTCTAAACCGCCCTTGGTCGGCAATTAAATGAGTTGAGCCGGCTGCGAGGACAGATTTGAGGAGCAAATTAATGGTGCTGCTTATAATGGCATATGGAGATGATAGCGAGAATGGCACTTGGACTGGCATATCGCATGATTTTATCGACATGGTCTTTGATATGACATGGTCTTTCTTGTTTCCTAATTGCACACTTTGTCTTATGCTTCAGAGTGGCAATTTTTATTATGCAGTTCTTCTCACATTGATCGAATCTTGTTTTAGTCGTTGGAGATGTAAGAGGGAGGGGCTTAAGGGTGGGGTAGAATTAGTAACTGATAGGAACGAGAAGGCTGAAACTGCAATCTTATTTGAGAAACTCAGAGGTACAAAATACTTACTCTCCTCTTCAAAGAAAAGCTCTTCATTCTAATTTTTTCATATTGAAACTCTCGTCACAATTGTAGAGCTTTGTGTTCTTGTTGAGAAAGGTAGACTACATGGAAAGTTACCATTTTCTGAGATCCAATAGTGATATTGGAATGAAAGCTGCAAACCCTCGGAGATTTCCCTTAGGTACCTAAACTTCAGGTTATCAGGCATAACTCTAAACCCCTGGTATCAGCAATTAGCAGTTTATATGATCGGGTATAGTATTAACGATATACTAGAAAACAAATCTAATTATGCAAACATGTAGACAAAAATCAGCCTCAGAAGGCAAAAGTTCAGGAGAAGTTCAACGATAAACTAGTGTTTCAAACACAACAGAACACCCAAATAATAGCAAGCTTACAAAAGTATTCTAGAGCAATTAACATACATTTCACAGCCCAGAAAACCAAACATCAGAAACGTCAATATAGCAGTATCCTTAATGTAACACTAATTAAATAGTAGTTCGGCAACATAAACCAATTCAGCGAAGAAAATCCAGAGAACATCGAGATGACAGTAAAGGGAATATGTGACCACGCGCCAAGTTGCCAGCCAAATTATTATCATGCGCGGGGATCAAGCCAGCCTGAAAGCCCAGTGAATAGCATTAAAAAGAGGCACTTCAACCATTCTGGAAGAGAAATGCAGGGCATGAATATAAATTGCAGAAAGTAAGCTGAGTAGTTCAGAAGGCAACATAAAGTAACCTTTATCCAGAAACCATTGAACTATTATTCAGGGCGCCACAACTATACAGAATACTATAGAGAAAGATCCAGGGTTTGGCATATTCTGAAGATCAGGCAAACAAGAAACCCCAGAATTGAAGTAAATAGTCTTGAATTTTCTCTGGAGGGTTTCCTACCGAAGCAACAAGAAACCTGCTCTGCTGAATTTGTAAAAGCATCAGCCGTCATTTTACCATTGAAGGGCCATGGTGAAATAAAAGGGAATCCTATCATCTTGTTCCGATCTACAATAATAAGCTCATGGGTTTGGACTTACATCACCTTTTCTGTAAGAAGATTTCAACCTCCAAGTCTCACTCAGATAAGTCCATATCCTTTCAAGAAACCATATTCTAAACTGTAAAAAACAAGGAATATTTACATAAGTAATAGCAATGAAAACAACAATAACATAGCATTATGTGACTAAATAATGAAAGATCATTCCACGCATTGTGACTTGAGATCATTGTATAATCATTTTTTCTTTTAATAAAAAGCCATAATTATGCGAGGCTTAATCGAGTATCAGAAGCATCTAACACTAGAAAGAGTTAAATAGAAGACGTGACAAGTAATGATTTTACTAAATAAATAAACTGAATTGAATGTTTGAGTCCACTTACCTAAAACCAATACAGAACAAGGCTTGAAAATATATTTATGAAATATACTTAACCCAACTTACCGTGCTCGTCGCATTGGTCGCTTGTATATTTCTGAATGTGGGGACCAGCTATCTAAAATTTCATATGAATATGATTTCTCGTCATCATCCATTTTTCCATGTTCCCAACAGCAATCTAAACAGCACCTAAAACAGGCATTATCATGGCAATTTATATTTTTCAATCTCTTGTCTCTGTCCACTCTTGCAGCTGTTCTCGTATCATTGTCTTTGGCGTATAACAAACTGACTCCACACTTCTTCACCTTCCCCGGAATTTTGCTATTCTTACTTCCATACACAACTAAGAACTCATGGTAGTCCTCGATTTTGAACATGACTGAAGGCGTATCATCGGACATATCATTTTTGCTATTCTTACTTGAATGTTCAACAAAGAACTCAATGTAGCCCTTGCTATTCAAACTCAGTGTAAGCAATTCAAGGGACATGATATTGTAATCATATCCTATGAATACATGATCTGATTCAATAACCTTCTGCCCATCATATTCAAACAAATAGCCAGAGGAAACGATCTTCTCGTTAACAACCAGAGCAAAACCAACTCGCAAAGCTTCAGCCTCTTCATAGTCTCGAAGTGATGCAACAGCGCACAAAGCGAAGCCAACTAAGTTATCATTGAGCCAACCTGCTGGAAACTCTATATAATGTTCGCTGCTTTTAAAGCTAAACCACTCTGGAATTTCGCTTCCAGGGTAACATATACAAGCCTTTGGCCGTTCAATCCTTTCCTCGGAGGGTCTCCTTTCCTGTACCAAGAAAATCAAGTTCTAACCTTCTTAATTTTTACAGCATCTTTTAAGGTTTGCTTTTAATGCTAATTAGGTCATTGCATACATATAGTTGATGCTAATACTTGTTAATGAAATGCAAAATTGTACACATGTTACACGTAGATACATTATGGGTGTGTTTGTTGAAGCGGACTGTACAGAATAAAACAAGTGGGACTACATTAGTTGGTTTTGAGTTGTGCTTGGCGCGATTTTTATTATAGTACCCTTAAACCCAATTTAATACCAATAATTAATATATATATATATCACATGAAAAGAGGGAGATAGACTTACTTCAGATCCAAACCATGCATCTGCATATCTCTGAATATTGAGTAAAGCGTCTGTCAAATGTGGGAGTGCATGTAATTTCAGTTTCAAACAATTGATGAAGCTAATTCTCTCTTTCTCAGCCGACATACTTAGGCATAGAGTTGGTAAACCTGATAATGCTTCAAGTGATGTGCAACCCTGTGCTTGTATATGCAGTAACCTATGTGGAAGCTCCGGTAAGGATTTAAGCCTCTGGCAATTGCTTAAATCAAGCGAAACCAAGTTAGAGAGGTCTTTGGTACTCACTGGTAGGCTCTCAAACTTGTTTCGGCCTAGATATAAATTTTTCAATGAGCGTAATAGGCCAAGATTGCTGGGTAACTCTTCGATACGACAGTCAGTCAGATTTAGCTTCGTCAATTTGTGCAAGTCCGATAACTGAAGCTGTGGGAAACTCGATGGCTCCTGAATCCTCCATCCCGCTAAAGATAAGTTTTCAAGGTTGCTCAAACATGTTATAAAGAACGGTATTTCTCTAACAGCAGTCCTCTCGACTTCAAGTTCCTCCAGTGCTTTTAAATTTCCCAGGCCGTCAGGCAATCTTTCAAGTTTTGAACATCCCGAAAGGGAAAGATATTTAAGAGATTTTAATTCACAAATATTCTCAGGGAGACTCTCAAGTCTTGAACAATTTTTTAGACTCAATTTTACTAGTCTGAGCAGATGCCCTAATGACAGCAATTCTCTTATTGCAGTTCCATCCAAATATAACTCTTTTACTGTACAAGGGATTTGTGGAACTGTTTTGAGATTTGAACAATTTGAGAGAATAACTTTTTGAAGAGATTCCAACTCACAAATGCTCTCTGGGAGACTCTCTAGCCATAAACAACTTTTAAGACTCAATATTTCAAGTCTAGAAGGATGCTTTAATGATGGCAATTCTTTTATTGGAGTTCCATCTAAATGTAACTCTTCTACTGTACAAGGGATACATGGAACAATTTTGAGATTTGAACAATTGGAGAGAATAACTTTTCGAACAGATTCCAACTCAGAAATGCTCTTTGGGAGACTCTCTAGCCTTGAACAACTTTCAAGGCTCAATATTTCTAGCCTAGAAAGATGGTTCAATGGAGGCAATTCTTTTATTGCAGTTCCATCTAAATATAACTTTCTTACTGCACTGGGGATATAAGGAACTGTTTTGAGATTTGAGCAGTTGGAGAGAATAACTAATTGAAGAGATTCCCAATGACTGTCGATTGAAAGAATATCCAAGCTTTTGCATTCGCTTAGATTCAGGACAGCAAGCTTATTGAGAGTATGGACAGATGAGAAGCTGTCAAACAAATTTGTACAACCTCCTAGACACAAGATCCAAAGATTCGGGATAAGTGAGAGATCTGGCATTCTGAGTAGATACTTAGAGTATCTGAGGTCAATAACTTTCAAGTTAACAAGATCCTGTAACAAAAAATTAAATTAGATTAAAAAAACACAATTAACATATAGATATGTACAATTTAAAGCGCAAAATAGTAATATAAAAGTTAACATATACCTCGACACTCGTCCAAAGTTGTTCAACTTTGCTGTAACGCATCTCCACTGCAACAAGCCTCCGTGGATTAAAATTTGGTGGCAATGATTTGGCAGAATATCCATGCCAACAAAGGTACCTTAGCTCAGAGAAATCGAAATTAAGGTCTTCAAAACCATGCACCTTCTGACCATGCTCGGAGCCATATACTTCCAAGAATTTTAGATTTTGCATCTTCTTGAAAGCTTTAGGCTTTAAATAAATGTCTTTTGCTTTAGACACATCCAAGCGCATGCTTCGAATCGCTCTAGTCCCCTAGTAATCAAGAGCAGATTGATGATTAGTTAGTATTAAATGGCTTAATTACATTAACGGTCAAGTGATTAACTCTCATTTAACACTTCATTTTTTAACTTTCTTTTCAAAGTATATAAATATAAAACATCTCTCTCTGTCATATAAATATTATCTTGCAGAATATTGATTCGATTATTGTGTGTGTACATATATAATATTAATCTCTTTGGTTCTCACCGTATTTGTTGTCAATACTGAAACAATATCCTCATGATCCCACAACCGACTACGTTTGCCAGGATCCTCAGGTGATTCTTCCCGAACAATTTCTCTGCCTAATTCTTGAAGTAAATCATGCATTGTGATGATGGAGGATGATGTCATAGTTATGAGAGACCTTTCAATGAGAACGTTCATATCAATAATTGATTCAAAGCCACAGGCATCCAAGATTAGTTGTATTAGACGTGCACGATACCCTTTTAAGAAACATGCAATATCTAAAAATACACGCTGCTCTTCATTACTTAATCCATCATAACTTACTCTTAATACCTTTTGGATATCCTTATGAGGATTTTTTTTCAATCTTCTTAGCGCACTTTCCCATTCGCTTTTTGTCCTCTTGAATAGAAAGGAACCTAACACTTTAAGAGCCATTGGAAGACCATTAGCATATGCCACTACGCTCCATGATAGCTTGATAAAATCATCAGTTGGAGGGGTTTCTCTAAAGGCATATAGGGTAAAAAGATCAAAAGCATTATCGTCTGATAATACTTTCATTTCGTGTATGTGATCCACTCTACAAGTTTTCAGTACGTGTGCATCCCTTGATGTTATGATTATTCGACTTTCTGAATCCAAGTTGTAAAAAACTCCCATTAAACATTCAATTTGTTCTAAATGTGTCACATCATCAAACACAATGAGAACCTTCTTGGTAGTATTCCTTTTTCTTGTATAGGTGAATCTATTGTTGGGATGCATATCCCCTGAAACTGAAGAGCTAAGTTTTTGGCACAAATCAAGTAGTCCATTGCTTTTCTCTGATTCTTCTCTAATATTCTCAATGATGTAAGAAGCTTCAAATTTTCTAGAGATTTTGTTGAATACAGCACGAGCAAGAGTTGTCTTACCAATACTACCGGTGCCCCAAATTCCTAACTTGCAAACACCAGTTGTACATAATAAATTTTCAATATGCTCGATTGTTGAATCTAGTCCAACTAGATTCTTGTCAACAATTACTGGCCTTGTCATTCAACCTTTCCAAAATACATTTGACAATATCCTTTACAAGTAATGACTCGAGCCTAAAAAGTATAAAAAGATAAATAAATAGATAAAACATTAATAAATTTATATAAATGAAAAAAGAAACAAAGATAACAAAATTTTAATTCCAAGAACTTAATTTCAATGAAGACGTTACTAATTAATAAGTAATCGAAGATTAATATACGGCTTTTTCTCCATCTTAGGATATGAAAAATTTATGCCAATAGTGTACTAAAGTACCTCTCATTTCTCTTTATTTTAAATGTTCATTGACTAAAAAAATTAAAAATATAATATTGGCAAAATAAGGAACTGTCAATACAAGAATTGGAATATTTTCTGATTCAAAAAAAAAAAAAAAATCACAATGAAAAAAGTACCTATAAATGACATATACTCAATGCAAAAACACTTACAAAGCTTATGATATATACTCAATGCTCAAATTCAAAGAAATGAAAGTGCAGTCCATGGAAAAATGAATTAATCAGTAATTAAATATCAAATGACATCATATTAGACAGTAGAGGAATATCCTATGTTAGCCTCATCCTAAAAGGAATTTTTTGTTAAATAATGTAATCTAAATTATTAAGGTTCAAATGTACCACGTAACAGTTAACAAATTGCAAGATTGTCACTACAGTACTTGATATTCAAACAAAGATATATTTTGAGACTTGGAAGAATTTATTAATTGCAAAAGAGAACAGTATGAAGCTGCAGCTGGAGTGAGAAAAGGAATAAAAATCATAGTTCAACTCATATTATTTAATATTTTATTGTAGAAATCTATATTAATTTCATAAAAACGTGTAGTGAATTAAAAAACAAAAAACGAATTATATCAATAATCAATATAGTTGGTGTGAGATAAAGAGTTAGTAACGTTAACAGAAGAAGAAATACTTTTATTTGTAACTATTTTTTTATCAGGCCTTGTTGCAAATCCATGCGTTGATCCAAATGAAAATATTAAAAAATAAAAAAAACAAACAAATAAACAAACTTACTATAAAAAAGACGATGATAATAAATTAATAGTTACCCAGTGTTATTTAAATCAAAGCCAGATATGTTGCCTGCTTCATCTAAAGCAGTCCTCCATCTCTGCAACATCTCTGAATCATCCTTAAAACGCTCTTCAAGCTGAGCAAATGTTGTCCCAAAATCGCCAGTTTGTTTTCTAACATCTGATGGATCTACGTGATAGAAGACTGGCAGTACAATCTGACCATACTTCTTATGGCATTCAAGAATCTTTTCAAGTTCTAAGAGACACCATCTAGAAGAATCATACTCTTTAGAGAAAATGATAACTGAGATCTTTGACTCTTCAATTGCCTTCAAAAGAGACGAAGAAATTTGATCTCCTCTCTTAAGTTCATTATCGACGAAAGTTTTAATATCGTTCCCACACAAGGCATCATACAAATGGCTGGTAAAGTTGTTACGAGTATCCTCACCTCGGAAACTAAGGGTAAAGTTGTTACGAGTATCCTCACCTCGGAAACTAAGGAAAACCTCATACTCTAGTTTACAAGTAGTGGAAGAAGAAGAAGAAGAAGAAGAAGCCATTCAGTTTCAGTGAATAGAGGCACCACACATTAACAAAACGTAGAAGGACAAACTAATTATATATTAGAGTAAATGAGTTTATACGGAATGAAATGGAGATAACGAAAAACAAAATAAATAGAAAACACGCAAACATAAACAGTAAAAAGAAAGAAAATAATGTATGATTTACTTGATTCACTTAATTAATAGATTATGTTCAGTATAATTATTATTATTTTAAGACTGTCTCACCTATTTCATCTAGTAAAATGGGGTCTTACATACCAAATATTTCACACAGGCTCTTTCTCACGGATTATTCATATGAATAATTTGAACAAAAGGAGATCTAGAGTTTTTGATAATGTGATAAACAAACAAATTTGGCACGAAAGAACAGTGCCTCCAACCCATTTCCCGCGCTATTCACTACCTGCTCTTTCGCTACTATACAACACACAAGAGCCGTCCGATTAAAGTAAAAATTGAGAATCCACTTGATTGAATCGGATCTACTTTTATCTGTGGTATTATTCTAATGAGGAAGAAGTACTATGCTTATATATATATACTTTAATTACTTTTTCAGTTTATATTTTTGCTTGTAATATATTTTAATTTTTCAATTTTGTATTTACTAATTTACAAAGAAATATATATAAATAAAAGCATACTTTAATTTCTTTTTCAGTTTTATATTTTTGCTTGTAATACATTTTGATTTTGTATTTATTAATTTACAAAGAAATATTTAAAAATCATATTTCAATTTTAAAAAAAAAAAAAATTTTGGGTTTACAAATAAATGTTAAGAGAAATATTTAAACCTCACCAATCCAAAATGTCTTAATCCAAAAGATAAAAAATCGTGGCGTAATTTGTGTAAAACGAAAAAATGGGTGCTCTTAAACATGACTTTTATAATAATTTAAATATTTGACTTAAATTTGTAAGACAAATTATTGATTATGGATTCATTGTAACTGGATAAACTTAAAAACTCAAGTCTTGTGTCATCTTTCGAGGAATGTGATGGAAAAGTGGATGCCTACTAAGAAACTCAGGAAAAGATAATTCTTTAGTTGAGCAATAGTAGAACAAGAAGAAGACGCCATTGACTAAGACATCATATAATCGAGTCTTTGCATCAAGTTCTCTGCATTTTAACTTTATCTTCTTTCCTAGAAGATGCCTTGCTTTTTTCTTTCTTTTTCTTTCAAGAAAATTTAACTATTTTTATGAAAATCCTAACATACCCTTCTCTACATTGCCCTCAACAAATGGAAAATTCTTAGATGTAATCCTATTTTTTGCACTAAAAGAAAATTTTCTAATCAAATTTCTTTCCTTTTTTTTTTTTTTTTTTTTTTTTTTTCTTTCCTCGTGTAATTTCCTCGTGTAAAAGTACTGTCGGCAGAAATGCCGTCAAAAGAGATGGAAATTTTTGATCTCCTCTTATAAGTTCATCCTCGTCAATGAAAGTCTGAATCACTTTTTGACACAAGGCTTCATAAAGATGGCTAATAAAATTATCATGGGGTCCTCAACTCTGAAACTAAGAAAAAAGATGATACAATTTAGTCGTGCAATAGTGGAAGAAGACAAACAAGCCATTAACTTTCCACTAATGACGGTCAGTTCACATTGACAAAAATATAGAGAGCATCATATAATTGAGTATTTGCATCAACCTGTAAGCATTTCAACTTTATCGCATCAAAATATTTATTTATATGTATTAATGTAATTCGAGATGGCACATCACCTGAAAAGAAAATTTTGAGATATCTGGTGACATACATAATCTTATCCTGATATCTGGAAATAAAAATGAAAATGAAAAAATTAAAATTAAAAATTAAGAAGAAATAATTTACTTACCAAGCATCATTAACAAAGTTGTTCTCTTAGCAAAACATAGGCGGGCTAAACTAAAACATCGTATAACAGTGTAATTGACTTCATATATCACTATCTCCAAATCTTTGCATTGATTTTTCTACATTGATTTTTTCTGCCTTTCCTACTTTAATCAGTTTTTTCCGGAAGATTCTTTCGCTGTCTTTTCTGACTTAAATTATAGGCCAGTGAACATTAAGTATGATTGAGACTGATAGTCTGATTCAATAATTCTGATCTTTATCCTCTCCATTTCTTCCACCAAAATTCCTAAAATTTTAAAAACTCTAAATCATAAGAAGACAAAGAAGCCATTAACTTTCCACTAATGACAGTCAATTCACGTTGGCAAAAACATAGAGAGCTAAACCAAGACATCATATAATCGAGTATTTGCATCAACCTCTTAGCATTTCAACTTTATCATAATTCATATTGGGCGGTTTCAGAAAAATTAGAATTTTAAAGTAAGGAATCAAAATTAACAATAGCAAAAATCAATCAAAATAAAAAACTAAATAAAGAATTAATTTATTAAAAGCCATAATAAAGTAGGTTTTGTGTTATTTTTTAAACCTCCGGAGATTTTGATATTCAATGAAAACCCCCCAGGTGGATTCATTAACTCTAAAATTCTAAAATTGATCTTATCTCTTTCATAGACTATAAGCCACTTCTAAGTTCTAATGTTATGTAAAAAACTTATTTCACTTTTAGCGCAATTTTAAGCAGCAATGTAATGCGTTAAGGTAGATGAATAAAGTTAATCTGCAAAAATTAAAGGCATTTATTTCACTTTTCTATTTCATTGTGTTCATCTCTTTTTCCTGGAAGATGCCCTGCATGCCTAAGATTATAAAAAATTCTGAATCATAAGAGTTAGATGGGGTTAACTTAGGGCCTGTTCATTTATAAATTGTTATGTTTCCACTTTCCATTCCTTCGTTTTTGTGTTGGAATCGTGTAATTTAAGTTCGTACACCGTTTCTTTCAAAGTTGAACCGCAAAAGAGAAGAAATGGGTGGGTAACAAAGGGCAATGGGTCCCTGTTTTCTTTATAAATAATTTATATTTTGAATCAAGTATAATACATTTCTTATCTTTTTCATATCTTGTTTTTCTCTTTATTAAAAAAAAAATTTCATTTTAGAGCAAGATTTTTGACACAAAATTGCAAGTGGCAATCAACCTTTGACATATTTGAGATGAGCTCTTCGAGATGAACAAAATAATTAATAATTGAAGCTGGTTTTATCGGTTGTGGAGATAATTGATTTCGTATTTTTTATTCTTTTCTTTGTGTTTTCAGGCAAACACGTAGAGTCCTTTGTTGTTGGTGACGTCTTTAATTTTATGAGTGGAATTAATGAAGTATACTTTTAACCTCTATCCATAAAAGAGTGAAAAATTTTAGTTGGAAGACAAGAATTACACAACTCTCACAAAGTTCTTTTCTCAATTTTGTAATTCGGAACTGGGATCATGTAATAATAGGATTAGGGTTAGATCTCTTACCATGAAACTAATTGATTTAAGCAATCAAATCTCTCTTACCAAGTTAAAAGAAGATGTTTAGTTTGCGTTTACATGTTAAAGAAAGCCTTCCAAATATAAATCTATAAACTAAGACATCATATAATTGAGTCTTTCATCAATTTCTAAGCATTTCTACTTTTTATCTTTCTTATTTTTTGCATCCCCACTGACAAGCAACTATTAAACCAATCACATTTGGTGTGATTATGTTACATGGATTCATTAATTCACACACAATAAATTCCTCATCAAGGGTTCACATTTACAATTTTGAGAAATTCATAATATACCCTTTTACGTTGCCCACTATTTGCTCTGTTACCAAATTGAGATGGGTCTGAAACATTTTCTTACTGAAACATGCAACCAGAATTTTTGAAACTGGATTTTCACAACAAGTGAATTAACTAAGTGGGTTTCGGAAATTGGATCCAATTAAGTGAAATTTGGGATTCAAAATTAACCAAAAAAAAAAAAAAAGAATCAATCAATAATGAAGCTAATTATAGCAAAACGGATTTTACATAACAAAGTCTTCACTCTGGCTCTTTCTTAGTAATATGATAATTAGAAGTCGAGAACATCGCATTCAATATAGACAAGTAATCGGAGGATCATTTGATTTTATCTATTTTATCCTCCTTGTTATCGTTACATGTTGTCACTTTTTGACTTAACTCAGAAATGCAATCTCAATGAGCAATTAATGGGCTCTTTCTCTACATTCTACTTTCATCATTTTCCCCAGAAGATGCTCGCCTTTTTCTTATTTTTCTTGACTTATTGGGCCGTGAACATTGTGTGTGATTTTGACACTAATTCAATATAAAACCTCATGAAATTTCATTCACACCTACTTTTACTAATTTTCTTGAAATTGTCTCAATGAATTGATTTTCCTTGAAGTAAAGTGATGGAAAAGTGTATGCCTCTTTCTACTTTTGCCATAAAAGTCTTTCTTTATACTTACCACCTATTATATTAATTGATTCAATTTTTTTTAATTGGCATGTCTCTTGCCTTATGTTCCAATACCCATAATTTGTGCCTCATTCATCACTAAAAACCCATATCAGTCAGACCCTAAATAAAACCTACTCTAATAAACTCTACTTAGAACATAATTGAACAGAACACCATATAATGGCAGGTTACAACAATATTAAAGAGCAATCAACATCATTTAACTACTCGAAAAACCAAACATCACCAACATTAAACATTAACATAGCAGTAGCCTTCATGCAACATATATAATTAAATTGTATTCCGGAAAGATAATCCAATTACCGGGAAGAAAATCTAAGAGAAATTACAAAATGGCAGCTAACATCCATTGGATTATTATGCAATTAAATAAAACATGCAAAGCCAACTACTTTGGTTTCGAAATATGGGTAGAATTTTCAGTGATATTAGGCATTAAAATTAAGAGTCTTACTGCTTGAAATCAAGATTAACAACATTCAAACTTGAAAGAAAATTAAATCAAGAATAGTGAAATGGGTTTTTATATACCAAGTCTTTTGTCTGGCTCTTTCTCACTAATCAAGAATAGTAAGAGACACAGGAGAGCTCTGTTATGAGACTTGAAAAACATAAGAAAAGTTATTGATATCCAATCAATTGATTCATAACAATATCCTTAGGTAATAAAAAACGATCAAATAATTTAGCCTCTCCTTACACCCAAAAGTTTTCAAATTAAAACAGTGATCTCCCCAAGTCTGTTTAAGAAAATTTAACCATTTTTGTGAAAATCCTAACATACCCTTTTCTAGATTGCCCCTCAACTAATTGAAAACTCTTAGATGTAGTCCTCCATTTTTTTAAAGTCCGAATCTTTATTCCTGACAGTAATTTTACACTACAAGAAAAAATTCCAATCAAAATTTCTTGCATAAGAACTGAAATTTTTTCTTTTCTAGTGTAGAACTGTCGGCAGGAATGCAGTCAAAGAGATAGCGAAATTTGATCTCTTCTAATAAGTTCATCTTCATTAATGGAAGTCTCAATCATCTTCTGACATAAAGCAAGATGGCTAGTAAAATTGTCATGGGGTCCTCAACTCTGAAACTAAGAAAAAGATGATACTCTAGTCTAGTGGAAGAAGACAACGAAGCCATTAACTTTCCACTAATGACAGTCAGTTCACATTGGCAAAAACATAGAGAGCTAAACCAAGACATCATATAATTGAGTATTTGCGTCAAGCATTTCAACTTTATCTCCTTTCCTAGAAGATGCCTTTGCCTTTTTTTGTTTACCAGACTTATAATTGCATTCCTAACAAGCAACTAATAAACCAATCAGATTTGGTCTGATTGTGTTACATTGATTCATTAATTCACAAACAAGAAATTTCACAGCAAGGCTTCACATTTACAATTTTGAGATATTCATAATATACCCCTCTACATTGCCCACTATTTGCTCTGTTACCAAATTGAGATGGGCCTGAACATTTTTATACTGAAACATGCAACCAGAAATTTTGAAACTGGGTTTTCACAACTAGTGAATTAACTAAGTGGAAATGGGTTTCGGAAATTGGTGAAATTAGGGATTCAAAATTAACAACAAAAATTAATCAACAATGAAATTAGGGAAAATGAGTTTTTCATACCAAGTCCTCAGGCTCTTTCTCACTAGTGTGATAAACCCTTCATTTGGTGCGAATCAGCGGTGTCTGCACCCCCATTTCCAGAGCTTTTCATCGTCTCTCTGTCTACTAAGAGACACGGGAATTTTTATAGCATATATATTTTAAAAGTTAGGATACAATTTTTAGACCTTAGATTAATGTATTTTAATGGTTTAGATTACATCTACGCAATTTTTTTCTAAAATGTATTAATGGTAAAAATTGTATTAAATTTAACTATCCAAAATATATTAATCTAATAAAAATAAATAAATAAATGGTGCCCTTAAACATGACCTACATGTTAACTTAAATAATCGATTTAAAACTGCAATGTCAATTATTGAAATTAATTATTGTATTTGTTATCTCTTCAACTTCTAAATAATTTAATTACAATGAGTTGACAGCTAAAATTAGAGTTTTATAGTTAAATCAAATATTTAAGTTATAATAATCTAATCGGTTAAAAACCTCATTTGTTTGTATAAGATTGATTTATTTCAGTGATTGGGGATGTTCGGGTAAGTTGACAAACACCTCAACTAATTTTCTAGGGTTCTAAAGTTAATAATCGGATAAATCTCCTCAGTGGAATCTTTATTAATGCTTGAAATGACTTGAACTCAAGAACTCATGTTAATTCTTTTGCTCTTTCACTATCAGGGCCACCTAATGATAGTTTTCCTTGAATTATCTTGCTTTTATCAGGTCCTGTTCGCAAGAAAGTAATGGAAAAGTGTATGCCAAGTAGGCCTGCAATCGAACCGAACATGAACGAACAGACCCGTTCGAAAATCGTTCGATAAGCATGTTTGATTGTTCGTGTTCGTGTTCGTGTTCGTGTTCGAACGAACACATGATGTGTGTTCGTGTTCGTTCGATTAACAAAAAGCTCGTTCGTGTTCGTTCATAACTCGTTCGTGTTCATTCGACTAACTTGTTCGACTAACTCGTTCGACTAACTTGTTCGTTCGACTAACTCGTTCGATAATTTGTAAATACCTGTTCGACTAACTCGTTCGATAATTTGTAAATTCCTAAATATTTTAAATGTTTACATATATATTTTGTATCAACACCCATAAATTTATAGTGGAATGAAAGTCTATTGTAATATATGATCAATACATATGTGTGATTAATTTGTTTTATATATATATTTTGTATCAACACCCATAAATTTATAGTGAAATGATGGCCTATTATAATATATGATCAATACATATGTGTGATTAATTTGTTATATATAATGTGTAATTGTGTATATACAAAATTATTATCATACATATATTAATCATAGGTTAAATATGTTATGAAATTACCAAAATTATAGGTTATCATATATTTATTATCATTACATGAATTATCATAAATATTTTAAATGTTTACATATATATTTTATATCAACACCCATAAATTTATAGTGGAATGAAAATCTATTGTAATATATGATCAATACATATGTGTGATTAATTATATATATATATATATTATCATTACTGTCTACATATTTATTCTGTACCAACACCTATAAATTCATAGTGATATGAGAGTTTATTGTAATAAATGATCAATACAAATGTGTGATTAATTTAGGTTTAATTAAACTATTATATTATTAAATTTGGTATGCTATACATCACTTGATTATACAATATGTTATGTTTATCAATTTACCATACTATATTTATTATTTATTAATTGAAATGCTATCTTATAATATTTAATTATTGATTACATTTAGAAAAATATGAAGCTATTATGTTATTAGATTTACTATATTATATATCACTTGATTATACAATTTATTATGTTATTAAATTTGTCATGCTATGTATCATAATAATCTATTACTTTTTAATTAAAATTCTATGTACTTATATATTTAATTATTGATGACATTTGGAAAAAAAAATTCAAACATATTATATATATAAGAAAAACAAAAGCATCATAATATTTTATTATTGATTACCATTAAAAAAAATTCATCTAAACTAAATCAAACATAATATAAAAATGAAAAAAAAAAATTTAATTATAATAATGCATAACATATTTTTCGAACATAAACAAACGAACAATCGAACGGATGGATTAGTCGAACGTATAGTGTTCACGAACATAATCGAACGAACAACCCCTGTTCGAACTCGATCGAACATATTATCGAACAACTATCGAACTGTTCGCGAACATTATCGAACAGTAATCGAACGAACAACGAACGTTCGCGAACTGTTCGGTTCGTTTGCAGCCCTAATGCCAACTAGCTCTCTCCATCACTAGTAAGATGAATTAGCTCTCTCATTCAGTAGTGAGAGATTGATTGGATGAATTACGCCTATGGTTTGTGCCCATGTTCAAACAAGACATTCAAGGGCTAAACTAAAACATAAGATAATTGAGTGATTGATTTCTTAGTAATGATTTTAATCACATTGTTTTGTTGTGGAAATGTAGATTTTGTTTTGTTTATTTTATTATTATTATTATTATTTTATTACCAAAAGTGTTTAGGTTAGTTTACGTATACTTTAACTAATCCCTTAGGACCTTAGGATTACCGATCAGGTAAGTTTCAATAACTACACTTATTAGCAACTGAGGAGGAACTCAAATTCAGTACTTCTTAAGTAATATACCTAAACTCTTCCTTAGTTCCTTTCTTTCTCTCTGGTGAAGGTCTCAAGCGGGTTTTAAGCCAATGGGCCAATGGGCTTTCATTGTCTGATGGACCAACTTCAATTACTAATGAGCGAATGGGCTCTCATTACGTGATATACCAACCTAAAATTTTCTAAATTTTAATTTTAATTTTAAATTTTTAAAAATAAAAGTGGATTTCAAGCTCAAGTTCAAATTAATTAAATGAAAATATAGGTTAATGGAAAAATGAATTAGTAATTTGCTATCAAATGACATCATATTCAAACAGTAAAACAGGGTAGAATATAGTTCTCCAATCTATCATGTGTCCACTCTTTCTTTAACATCTCTCTCCAAACCCATCAATACTTACTAACCAATCATTTATTTTAACTTCAAATTATTGGTTCTTATTATCTTTTTTTCTTTTTCCTTCAGAGAGACCAAAAAGACTTTGATTTGTCAGATAAGATAATTTTCTCCGTCTATATTAATAATCTAAGATTACATTATGGTTTAGTTTTGACTGTTTTCCATATATACAAAAGACATAATTAATAATAACTATTAACAGTTACCTAATGACATTTGAATCAAAGCCAAACAGATTGACGACTTCTGTCAATAACATCTTTGAATCATCTTTAAAACACTCTTCAAGCTGTGCAAATGCATCTGCAATTTCCTAGTTTGTTTCCTTACATCTAATGGATCTACGTGATGAAAAATTGGTGTTACAATTGGATCATATTTGTTCTTGCATTCAAGAATCTTTACAAGTTCCTCGTGGCAGCATCTTGAAGATGACCAACAAAATCTTTGATTGCTCAATTGCATTAAAAAAAGATGGAGAAATTCATTAAGCTCATCATCAATGAAAGTCTTGATTTGTTTTTGACATAAGGTGGCAGATAAAAAATTAGATACCAAGAATAAATGAGAATTTCACAATAAGAAATCAAGATTAACAACAGCAAAAATCAATCTAAACAACAAATTAAATCAAGACTAGTATAATGGGGTTTAACATTGCAAGTCTTTCACCCCGCGCTATTTCTCACAACTTAGGCATGTGAAGAAATTGAAATGGAAATTTAGAGCTTGATAATGAGGTAAACAACCAAATTTGGCGCTAATAAATAGTGTCTCCACTCCATTTCCCGCACTTTTCATCGCCTCTCTCACAACTAAACGACACACAAGAACTGTCCGATTAGAGTAAAAATTGATTGTTGATATTGTGTGAATGCGGATTTTCTTGTTGATGTTTTGGACAATGCAATTTATTCAATTTTTATCCAAAATTCAATTCTTTTCATTCATTTTTAAATGATGGAGAATTCCATAACTAAAGCACTGAGAGCTAAGAAAAAGGAAGAAGAAAAAAAATGAAAAAAAAAATAGAAATAAACAATTGTGCAACTACAAATTGCAAATTTTTGTTTGTCTAAAACATTTATTCAACACATATTATTTATTTTATTTCACATTAAACTTGATTTTTAACACTAATATCTTTTGGTAAAATATTTGTAAATGATTTTCAATATTCTTAAACTATGCTATGGTAGAACATCTTGTTAAATAATATTACTATAGGAGAATTATTGAACAAAATATAATTATTTTTGTTTATGCTTAATTTTGACACCAACGACTCGCACTTGTAAAGTGCTAAGCTGCTCTTAGAAATTACATGTGAATGATTGGGATAATCTAATGCAAAGACTGAATAATAAATGAAAGATGGTTTTTAAAGTGGTTTGAATGCTTAAAGCGAATCCTACGTCCATTATTCTTACAAGAGGTTGCAAACGCAAACAGCGAGCAGAGATACAATAATTGAGTATTTAAATAGAATCTCAAGTAAATCTCTTTCTCGTTGGTTATCTTTGCTCTGAAAATAAAGATTACAATTAGAATGCGATTTCAGTATCAAAATCCTCGAAATGAGAGGGGGAATCCTCTATTTATAGTTGAAGAATTCAAGGTAATGATTACAAATCTGCAAGTGGGTAGCTGCCATGCAAATCCTTCATTGCGTCCCATTGGCTAATAACTTAGGAACTATCCTCAAGTTACCTCGGGCTTGGACAAGTGTGTGGCTGTTATTCACTCATAGACAAAACCTGAATCTACCAAGTTGGTGACAGCCATACTCTTCTTGTCTTGGGGTGACATGGTAGCTTCTAGACAGTGCAAAGCCTTCCTGAACTCTGATTGGTGCTTACTGATGTAAGTGTACATCAGCCTTGACTTTTTGGGCATAATAGGAGCTCCCCAGTTCTTAAGGTTCAAGGATTGAATCTTAAGCACTTCATGATTTTTCTGCTACCTGATTGGTTACGAGGAGAATTTGCCTGAATTAACAGTTGAGGACAATCACATTGTTATAAACAACATAAGGCTGATAGGTTTACTCAACCACCAAGCTGAGTAGAGATCGCAACATGGATTTCTAAAAGTTACACAAGCGACCTGAGGTGATCGTTTCAAAATGTTCAGTGACCCATGTCGGATCCTGCACAACGCTATAAAAAATGTGTTTTGAACTCTATTTGCCATTTGCAACCTGAAAATACTCAGGGTATTTTGCTATAAAAAAATTGAGAATCACTTTGTTTCGAGTTTGACATGAGGAAAAGAGTGTTTTATTTGAATGATCTCTTCAGATGTTATCCGTTGCGCTTAACAGTTGTCTTAGTTAATAAAATAAGCTTTATCTAATAGATGTGTCTCTACGCAATAAGTGTCAGCTATGAGCATTAAATGTAAGCCATGTTGAAACGACATTCTCTTTTGAAGCATTAAATGCGGATGAGGGCACATTTAATGTGGATGAGATAATCTTGCCAACGTTTGGTGATTTCAATGAAGGAAAACACCGGTTGATCTCCATGAAGCGTGATGGTTACTATTTACGTAGATTGACGACACATGGTCACAATCAATAGCTAGAAACATGTCCCGCCCAAATGTCACTTATAAAAGAAAACCAAGCATCGTCTTCTTCCTTGTAAAACCTCAAGCCATTTCAAGTTTTTCTCAAAACTTAAAATTTTAGAGAGAAAAACAACGTTTTTACACTCAAGAAATTAGTTCATCCTCTTCCAAGTTAATGCGCACTCATTGCTATGAGAGAACATTTATTCCTAGCAATCAAGAGGTAAAGAAAATTCTTTTCTATTTCTCTTTTTCAATTATGTTAAAAAACTTAGTTTTTACAATAATGGTGGGTTTAAACATCTGGTAGACTCAGACAGTGAATTCTTGGGTAGTGTTTAAAAAAAAAACACTCTTAAGAGTTGAAACCTAGGGCGTAGATCTTTAGAAAATCACCCTTAAGAATTTTTAGGGTTTTGGCAGCTATAGAAGAGAAACCAGGGTTCTTTTACTCTTTTAAGTTGCCACACGAGGTAATGTAAGCAGAGACTAAGTCACCTTTACATGTCGCACATTTTCAAACTCTAAGAGCAATGGACATCCCTGAGGCGAGGATGGTCGAAAAGGATGGCTCATAACCACCGGGCACCTCAGCAGGTCCCGAGCAGGTGGTATAAACAATAGTCACAAAGGATGAAATCCAAAAGTGATAGACCAATACTCGATCAACATAAACATCTTCCAACACAGGTCGCACATTGTTCAGGACCCTTCCAAGGGAATGACTGCGATCTCGGAGGCGATCTTCAAATGTGAAGTAAGGATACCCTTCCACCCCTACTTCGAGTCGATCCTCAATCACTTTCAGGTCACACCATTCCAGTTAATGTCAAATGCATATATGATAGCAGTCGCTGTGTATATCATATTTGGCAAACACAACCTTGACGAGCCAATAGCACTAGAACTCGGTTGTGCTTATTATCTAAAGAAGAGTAAAGATAAGGATTCATACTACCTTTCTAAGTGATCTACGATCGAAAAAGGGATATTTGCTTACCCCAACAATGTCGAGGCTTATGAAATTAAGTATTTCTTCTTTGAATATGATGGAGTTTGTAAATTTAAAGAGCCAAGTAGGTTTTCCTTTTAATTTCTAGACTACTTGTCCTTTATCTTTAACTTTTCCTTAATAAATAAGGCTAATGATTTTTTTGCTTTCTTGCAAAAAAAAAGAACCAAATTGTGGGCGCTAACAGACTTTAGCCACATCAAAGCATTTGGTCGATTGCCCTTGATCCATCTCCTGAGTGGGAGTTAGACTACCAACATACTCTTTGAAGTGCCTTTTTTCAATAAGGTTTTCAATTGCCTATTTAAGAGCTTGGCACTTCATCGGTATGGTGCCCATTATCCCAATGATAACAGAATATTTCTTGTTTTTTCTTGCTAAAGTGGGATTATTCATGGGCATTAGCTTTCTGAGCAGATTAACTTCTTCTAATTTATCCAGAATAGCTGATACCGATGCATTCAACGGAGTATACTGATTCTTGTCGCGATGCGACGAGGGACCTGGGCATAAGACTTCTTGGGCTCAAATCACTACTTTTTTCCCTTTCGTTGATCGTCATTAGCCCATTTGCGATCAGATTTCTACTACCCTCCCCCCGGTTTTCATCCTTCCAACTAGGAAAGCTAGTCGAAGGACTGGGGTTGTGGTAATTAAAGGAAGTTACTGAATTTTCAATCCTGAGATATTTCTCAGTGAGGTTGGAGAAGTGGGTGAGAGAAATATCATCCTCAGACTGTAGCTTCTTCCACAAGTCAATTTGCAGGCGAACTCCCGCAATAATAAGAGTCTGAACTGAATCTTCGGGTGTATTAGCCACCTTGTTCCGTTGCTGGTGGAACCTATCAATATAAGACTTGAGAGACTCATTCCTTTCCTACTGTATGTTGGTTAGATAGTTCAACGACATTGAGAACTTCTTGTTATCCTGGAAGTGTGTCTCACAAATAACGAACTCGTTTGCTGTAACAAATTAATAGATCTTGGCGAAAGCAATCTAAACCAATGCTTGGTATGGGCAATTAGAGTCACTACTAAGCAGCGACATTTGGCCAAGTTGGAAACTTGGTGAAGCTCCATAAGGTCGTTAAACTCATAGAGATGATCCTACGGACAAAATTTCCATCGAATGCTCGCATGTCAGGTATTCTAAATCTTGACGGAAGAGAAGCAGTCAACACTACTAGAGAAAAGGGAGACGCCTCAGCGACCTGCCCTTGCTCATTTTGTTGAGCTCTAATTTGATTCAAAGCTCATTGTAACTTCTCAATCTAAGGAAGCAGAGCTATCTGGGGATCACTTTCCACAATGTAGGCTTGCCCCTCACGATTGTAGTTGAGGAAAGACCACAGGTTGGACTCTTCCTCACCTTGGCCAGATCCTTCGGCATACCTTGACACACACTTGTTGGAACCATGTGAAGACACTGAGTGACTAGGAGAGCTATCCTGACCTCCACGATAATCAAAACTGACCTGTGGATTGTGGGCATTTTCCTCGCAGTGATAGTTGAAACCATTATGTCGACGATAATGGGAATCTCTCTACCTTGCACTCTTGTGGGGATGCCCATGCAATGTGGCGTCAGGCGGCTCATGATGCGACATACTGCCAAGTCGCAAAGCCACGGGTATTCTACCTACTTTACGACTGGTATTTGCTAGTGCCTTAGAGCCCTTTAGCCCTTTATCTACCAACTGTTTCCCCTTATCTTTATGCCTTATAGTATGCGTGGCATGAGCTTTCGCCCGTTTCTGTGCTTTAGCGTGACCTACAAGCGTCTTCAGAGGTGGCACCACTTTGTCAAAATTGGGCGGTACAACCTCATCCAAACAATCCAGCCTTCGGCTGACCGTTTGGAGAGTATTTTTGAACCTCTCCAAGTAATTCATCATAGTTGGGTCGAGCTATGAGTTGGAGGGAATATCTGTCATGGTACCCTTCGGAATTGGAGGTACTTTAGGAGAAGTATCATCGTATACTATAGGGATCTCCTCTTTGCTAATGTTGGCTCGCTTGGCTTTAAGGCCACGAGCCATTTGTTTGTGAGTAAAACTAGTTGATCAGAGATTCCTGATGAAAAGCATATACTAAATCAGACCCTTTTTCTAGTGTCAAATTGTTGATGCTTGATTTTGATACCAACGAGTGGCACGTGTAAAGCGCTAAACTGCTCTTAGAAATTAAACGTAAATGATTGGGATAATCTAATGCAAAGATTGAATAATAAATGTGAGATGGTTTTTAAAGTGGTTTGGATGCTTAAAGCGAATCTTACGTCCACTATTCTTTCATATATGAGTGATTACAAGAGGTTGCATGTAGCAAATAGCGAGCAGAGGTACAATAACTGAGTATTTAGATAGAATCTCAAGTAAATATCTTTCTCGCAGGTTCTCTTTGCTTTGAAAATAAAGATTACAATTAGAATGCGAGTTTATTATCAAAATCCCCAAAATGAGAGGGGGAGTCATCTATTTATAGTAGAAGAATTCAAGGTAATAATAACAAATCTGCAAGTGGGTAGGTGTCGTGCAAGTCCTTCCTTGCGTCCCATTGGCTAATAACTTAGGAACTATCCTCAAATTATCTAGGACTTGGACAGGTGTACGACTCTCATTCACTCATAGACAAAATCTAAATCTGCCAAGTTGGTGACAACCATACTTTTCCTGTCTTGGGGCGACGTGGCAGCTTCTGTATAGCACAAGTCTTTCTAAACTCTGATTGGTGTTTACTAATGTAAGCCTACATCAGCCCTGACTTTTTAGGCATAACAATTTTCATATTTTGTTTTATAATGATTTGTTAAACTAGGAAAGGAAAACTAAGTCATTTATTTTTTATTGCCTTCATAGAACAAGAATTTCTCTTGATATAAGCATTTTCCTGAGCTAATAAAGTGTTTTATATATTAGCTGCATCAGTGTAATTTTTAGTTTAGTTAACACAATGGACTTGTTCTTTAGAAATTGTAAAATTTTTATTTTGTTTCACTTACAAATGAAAAGATCACCAGAGGAGCCAATCAAACCCTGTTATTTGCTTTATAACACCTTCTTTTTCTGGAATTGCTATGATATTCTAATTAGCAATATATTAAATTATTGGAAGTTAAGGAAATATTGCATTCAATATATAAATTATAATGGTATGCTATTAAAGTATGAGTAATATGATGACATCTTTTAAAAAAAAAAAAAATCCAAAATGCATCTTCTTGACTCTTGAGATAATAATATATATATATTTATAAACCCAATAATTGTATTAAAAAAAAATGAAAAAATACATAGGTAAAGAAGAAAACCCCCCACGGCTCTCTTACCTTGGACAGGCCCAAGGAAGCAAATAAAGTTACAGCCTAAAACCTAAGGATGTACAACCTTTACAACAGGCTTAACAAAAAAACAAGGCTGGAACAAAAAGAAAGAACAATTTACAAAGCCAAACCAAGGCCAGAACAGACCAGCCTTTTTCAACTTACACAGTAAAGCCCAAAGTCTCTCTATTCCTAATAGTAGCAAATAGATGATCCATTAAACCATTAATGACTTCTTCCGCAGACCTCCTATTGACTTTGACATTATTATCATTAACAATCTCATTCCTAAACTATGTTTTAATAAAACTTCTTATTAAATAAAATTATTTCAGGAGCATAATTGACAAACCATCACATGCAAAGATCAATGAAATATTCGCTAAAGCTTATTTAAAGTCTCCTAATAAGAACAAGTGTATAATTACAAATTGTATTACAATTTAGATGGATCATTAAATGAGGTGAAGTCATGTTAATTGATTTTATGAAATTGATAAGTCAACAATTCTCCATCTTTTCTTTCATATATATCTTGTTGATAAGTGTAGAAATTGTAATATAACTTTCAAAATAATATAAATTTTGGTTATTTTAAAATAGATAAATCACTGAAAAAAGTCAAATCGTGTTATATAGTTGTATTAAAAAGAGTTGTCCTAAAAGAAACACGCAAAATGAATATAGACACCACAAACATATCCTAATTTCTCAACCCCCTTAATCCCTTTTATTAATTCTATTCTTTTTTAATCCCAAAATTCAATTATTTTCTTTCATTTTCAATTGATGGAGAATTTGATAATTGAAATTCAAGTTGAAATGTCGGGCAAGTTTTCGAATCCTGGAGTCAGTAAGCCTAAGAACTCTGAGTTAAGAAAAGCGAATGAAAATAGACAGAAAGGGCAATTTATGAGCTTATTCAAATTTTGCTGATGAACATATATTTCACTAGATATTTATTTACTTAATTTCACATTAAACTTGAATCCAGATTCATTATTAACAATAATTCTCCTTGGTATAATACTTTTAAATGCTTTTCTTATATCATGAAACTGCGTTTAATAGAACCTCTTAATTTTTCCTAATAAGGATACATGCATTGATATACTGATTTTTTTATCTTTTAAGGATTTTGGTGTATGTATTAAAAGCACGCGTTAAGATAATCCTACTAAGTAATATTATTATAAAAATATTATTGAACAAAAAATTATATGCAAACATTAGTAGAGTATTCGCTGAAGCTTATTCAAAGTCTCCTAACAAAAACAAATTTGCTATTACAAATTGTAGAACAATTTAGATTTATCACTAGAGGAAGTCAAACCATGTTCATTAATTTTATGAAATTGATGTGCTAACAATCCATCTTTTCGTCAGTATTTTTATCAATAAATATAGAAATCGTAATATAAATTTCAAAAGAAAAGCAATTTTGGTTACTTTAAGATAGATAAATCACTAAAGACGGTCAAGTCAAGTTATGATATATGGTTGTAATACTTTGAGGTAGATAAATAAATCACTAAAGGAGCAATCAAACCCTGTTATTTGCTTTATAACACTTTTTTTTTTTTTCTCAAATTGCTATGATATTCTAATCAACAATATATTAAATTATTGGAAGTTAAGGAAATACTATATTCAATAATTAAATTGTAATGGTATGCTATTAAAGTATTAGTAATATGATGACATCTTTAAAAAAAAAATTAATAATAATAATCCAAAATGCATCTTCTTGTGAAAAAAGTAAAAACCTTTTTTTTCCGTAAACCCAGTAATTGTATTAAAAAAAAAAAAAAAAGAAAACCGGGCGTCTCTTACACTGGACAGGCCAAAGGAAGCAAACAAAGTAAAGCCTAAAAGCTAAGGATGTACAAAAACAAAGCTCGAACAAAAAGATCCAACAATTTACAAAGCAAAAACAAGCCCAAGCGAATGCCAGAACAGACCAGTCTTTTTAAACTTACACAACAGAAGCCCAAAGTCTCTCTATTCCTATTAGCAGCAAACAGATGATCCATTAACCCATCAATGATTTCTTCCTCAGACCTCCTATTGCCTTTGACATTATTATTATTAACAATCTCATTATTAAACTATGCTTTAATAAAACCTCTTATTAAATAAAATTATTGCAAGTATATTATTGAACAAATAATCACATACAAAGATTAATAGAATATTCATTAAAGCTTATTCAAAGTCTCCTAATAAAAACAAGTGTATAATTGCAAATTGTATTGCAACCTGACAGATCACTAAAGGAGGTCAAGTCGTGTTAATTGATTTTATGAATTGATGAGCCAACAATTCACTATTATTTTCTTTTGTATATATCATATCAATAATTGTAGAAATTGTAATATGACTTCCAAAAGAATAGAAATTTTGATTACTTTAAAATAGATAGATCATTGAGAAAGGTCAAACCGTATTATTTGATTTTATTAAAAAGAACTACCATAGAAGAAATATAAAAAATGAATGTCTAAGCAAGAGTGCACAACCACAAGAAACCTAATCTCTACAATCTTGTGATCCTATACAAAAAGCCAAGCAAGAGACTAACACCATAAAACTCTATCCATCTCTCCCAACGGCAGCAAAAAACAACAAAAAGATATGCACAAAGGGCAGCCTCACTTCCCACACCAAAGCCACAACTGAGACTGCAACTCTTCCACTGTCTATGCTTACAATGCAGCATATATATATATATCAACTGCAAGAAATCCATCCTGCCCAAGTTCCCATCCTTCATACATGGCACTACAAGGACTGCAGTATACTGGATGCATATCGAAACCCACAACTGCATACGAGACTGTTTAAAAACTATTTATTTTATAAATGTAATTTTTTCCAATATATTTTGAACTTTAATATTATAAATTTTATTTAAATTAGTTATTATATTATTACGAAATTTGAATATAATTATTTTGTTCAATCCAGTATGGTCCCAAACATAATACAGTATCCTATCACACACACATGTATATATTCAATCCAATAGAATCATTTTAGGACTTTCATGTCTACACATGTTTCTAAACCGCCCTTGGTCGGCAATTAAATGAGTTGAGCCGGCTGCGAGGACAGATTTGAGGAACAAATAAATGGTGCTGCTTATAATGGCACATGGAAATGATAGAGAGAATGGCAGTTGGTCTGGCATATCGCATGATTTTATTGCCATGATTTCTGATATGACTAACACAAAACAATAAAGATAATGAAGATAAACAAATTTTACTTCTTGTGAACACACTCAATCTTCTTGTTTCTTTATTGCACAACTTTGTCTTATGCTTTAGAGTGGCAATGTTTATTATGCAGTTCTTCTCACATTGATCAAATCTTGTTTCAGTCGTTGGAGATGTGAGAGGGAGGGGCTTAATGGTGGGGGTAGAATTAGCAACTGACAGGAACGAGAACACACGTGCCAAGGCCAAAACTGTAGTCTTTTTTGAGAAACTCCGAAGTACAAAATACTTACTCTCCTCTTCAGAGAAAAGCTTTTCATCCTCATTTTTTCATTATGAAACTCTCGCTGCAATTGCAGAGCTTGGTGTTCTTGTTGAGAAAGGTGGACTACATGGAAAGTTACCATTTTTTTATCAGATCCAACAGTGATATTGGAATTAAAGCTGTAAACCCTTGGAGATTTTCCTTATGTACCTAAACTTCAGGTTATCAGACATCCCTAGTATCAGCAATTAGCAGTTTATATGATCGGGTATAGTATTAACGATATACTGAAAAACAAATCTAAGTATGCAAACATGTAGACAAAAATCAGCCTCAGAAGGCAAAAGTTCAAGAAAAGTTCAACAATGAACTTAGCAGTATCCTTAATGAAACACATAATTAAATAGTAGTTCGGCAACATAAACCAATTCCAGAGATGAAAATCCAGAGAACATCGAGATGACAGTAAAGGAAATATGCGTCCACGTGCCAAGTTGCCAGCCAAATTATTAGCATGGGCGGGGATCAAGCCAGCCTGAAAGCACAATGAATAGCATTAAAAAAGAGGCACTTCAACAATTCTGAAAGAGAACTGCAGGGCATGAATATAAAAACAGAGTTTCAAAAACTGAAGAGAATAAAAAAGAGGCACTTCAACAATTCTGGAACAGAGAACTGCAGAGCATACAACATGAATATAAACTGCAGAAAGTTAGCTGAGTAGCTTCAGAAGGCAAACAAGATTAGGCATATCCTGAAGATCGGGCAGAAATGGAGTAAAAAGCCTTGAATTCCCCTGGAGGGTTTCCTACTGAAGCAACAACAATCCTGCTATCCCGAATTAGCACAAGCATCGCCCATCAGCTTACTGTTGGAGAGACGTAAGGACATAAAAAGGGAATCCTTTTTCTGTCATAAAATTTACCTCCAAATTTTCCCAAGACTAGCGACCAAGTTAGCTTTCAGATCTAATGGAGTGGGTTATCTTCGAGAAATTGACAGTAAAATGCCAACGAATATGAACCCTCATTATGACCAAATATGATTAAAACCAAAAAGCCATGGCTAAATTAAGTAACACATAAATACAAATAACAATCAACAAAATCTATAGCTAAACACTCCAGATTATTATTGTTAACAAAATTTATTAGAGTATGAGAAGTATCCAATACTGAAAAGACTTAAAATGAAGATTTGACAAATAAATATCACATTAAATAAATAAAATTGAATTCAATGTTTGAGTCCACTTAGTGTAGCCTTTTCATATGCAGTCATCATCTGAGCCATTTATAGATTTCAATCTCTGGTCTTTGTCCACTCTTGCATCTATTCTCAAATCATTATCTTCGGCGTACAACAATCTGACTCCACACTTTTTCAACTTGAACGGAGGAGAACTATTATCAACTGAGAACTTAATGAGGCCCTCACTATTTAAACTGAGTGGAAGCAATTCAGAGGGCATAATTCCATAATCATATCCTATGAATGCATGATCTGAATCTGATTCAATAACCACTAGGCCTGAAAAACCATTACAGAGTGGGCCACAGAAAACAAGCTTCTCGTTAATAGAAAGATTAAATCGAACTTCGAAAGCATTGTCGACCCACCTTCCTGTGTGTGGAGATGATATAACAGCGCACACGGCAAAACCAATTAAGTTATCGTTGAGGCAACCTGGTGGAAGCTTTATAAAATTTTCACTACTTATAAAGTTAAACCAGTCTGAAATATCTCTTCCGGGGTAAAGTATACAACCACGTAGAACGATTTCCGGTCCCCATAACTGCTCGAATCCTCTTTCCTGTACCAAGAAAATCATCAAATTGCAATCTCCCTTTTATATATATGTACATATGGAGAGAGACACAATATGGGTGTGATTGTACTGGATAAAACAAGTGGGTGCAAACATAGATTTGAGAGTAAGCCTTTCACAATCTCCAAATCTGTTTTTCTGGGAAAAAGAAAATAGATTCCCTATTTTTATATAATGAATTTTGATATATCATATATAATATGTGAAAATTGTAATAGACTTCCAAAGAATAGAAATTTTGATACTTTAAAATTGATAGATCATGAGAGGTCAAACCGTATTATTTGGTTGTATTAAAAAGAGCTACATAGAAAAATATAAAAAATGAATGTCTAAGCAAGAGTGCACAACCACAAGAAACCTAATCTCTACAATCTTGTGATCCTATACAAAAAGCCAAGCAAGAGACTAACACCATAAAACTCTGTCCATCTCTCCCAACGGCAGCAAAAAACAACAAAAAAGATATGCACAAAGGGCAGCCTCACTCCCACACCAAAGCCACAACTGAGACTGCAACTCTTCCACTGTCTATGCTTACAATGCAGCATTATATATATATATCAACTGCAAGAAATCCATCTGCCCAAGTTCCCATCTTCATACATGGCACTACAAGGACTGCAGTATACTGGATGCTATCGAAACCCACAACTGCATACAAGATGTTTAAAAACTATTTATTTTATAAAGTAATTTTTTCCATATATTTTGAACTTTAATATTATAAATTTTATTTAAATTAGTTATTATATTATTACGAAATTTGAATATAATTATTTGTTCAATCCAGTATGGTCCCAAACATAATAAGTATCCTATCACACCACATGTAAAAAAAAAAAATTTGAAATTGATGATAAAATTTGTACAAATGGAAGCTTTTTTAACATACTCCTAAAAATTCTTGAATGTTTGGTTGATTTACGGCGAATGGCAGCGGAGATTTAGGACTTAGGGTTAATGAAAAATCGCAAATGGGTTTTACTTTTTCAGTTTTTGTTTCAGCTTTGATTGAAAAATTGAAATGGGTTCTGCACTTCTGCGTTTTTGTCTATATGGGTGCTATTTGCAATTTTAACAACCTTAAAATAAAAAAGTTTTGAAATCTTGCAAATTGCCCCCTAAGATCATTTAAGCTCACGAGCCTGACGAGCTAAGCTCGGCCCGAATCGAACTCGACTCGTTACTATTCACGAGCTGCTCGAGCTCAAACTCGACTCGACTAATTTCGAGTCGAGCTCGAGCTTGGGACTAGCCGAGCTCGAGTAGCTCGCGAGCTACTCGGCTCGCGGCTCATCCCTAGATAGATCACTAAAGACGGTCAAGTCAAGTCATGATATGGTTGTAATACTTTGAGGTAGATAGATAAATCACTAAAGGAGCAATCAAACCCTGTTATTTGCTTTATAACACTTTTTTTTTTCTCAAATTGTTATAATATTCTAATCAACAATATATTAAATTATTGGAAGTTAAGGAAATACTATATTCAATAATTAAATTGTAATGGCCTGCTATTAAAGTATTAGTAATATGATGACATCTTTTAAAAAAATAATAATAATAATCCAAAATGCATCTTCTTGTGAAAAAAGTAAAAACCTTTTTTTTTTCCGTAAACCCAATAATTGTATTTTAAAAAAAAAAAAAACCCGAAAGAATACAGAGGAAAGGACGAACCACCCCACTGACCCCCCCGGGCATCTCTTACACTGGACAGGCCCAAGGAAGCAAACAAAGTAAAAGCCTAAAAGCTAGGGATGTACAAAAACAAAGCTCGAACAAAAAGATCCAACAATTTACAAAGCAAAAACAAGCCCAAGCCTAAGCCAATGCCAGAACAGACCAGTCTTTTTAAACTTACACAACAGAAGCCCAAAGTCTCTCTTTTCCTATTAGTAGCAAACAGATGATCCATTAACCCATCAATGATTTCTTCCTCAGACCTCCTATTGCCTTTGACATTATTATTATTAACAATCTCATTCTTAAACTATGCTTTAATAAAACCTCTTATTAAATAAAATTATTGCAAGTATATTATTAAACAAATAATCACATGCAAAGATCAATGGAATATTCACTAAAGCTTATTCAAAGTCTCCTAATAAAAACAAGTATATAATTGCAAATTGTATTGCAACATGACAGATCATTAAAGGAGGTTAAGTCGTGTTAATTGATTTTAAGAATTGATGAGCCAATAATTCACCATTCTTTTCTTTNTCATGCTCGGAGCTATTATTTTCAAAGAACTTCCATAAAAACCATTCAAAACAAGGCTTGAATATGTTAAGGCACAGCAAACAAGAATCAGATTCAACGACTTCCAAACCAGGCACCTTCTTATCATACTCGCAGCCATCAACTTCCAAGAATTTTAGATTTTGCATGTTCTTGAAATCTTCAAGCTTTAAATGTGACTCCGATACTTTAGACATATTCAAGCGCATGCTTCGAATTACTTCAGTCCCCTAATAATCAACAGCAGATATATTGATGATAAGTTAGTATGAAATTGCTTAATTACATAAATTGTTAAGTAATTAACTCTCATACAATACATTATATCTTCAAATTTCTTTTTAAAATACATAAATATAAGACATGTCTCATTCCCACCCAATCACTTTACCAATTGAGTAAGTTACCAATGATAACTATGATGAATATTCTGCAAGCTAATATTTTATTACATCTCATATGTAAAGTAGAAATAATAAAAATTAAAGCCTTTGGCGCTGACCTTATTTTCAGTAAGTACTTTCAAGATATCCTCATGATCCCACAACCAACGACGTTTGCCAAGATCATCAATTGATTCTTGCCAAACAATTTCTCTACCCATTTCTTCAAGCAAATCATGCATTGTGATGGTGTTGTTGACCGATATAGTTATGAGACACCTTTCAATGAGAACTTTTATATAAATATGCGAGTCGAAATTACGGGCATTCAAAATTGTTTCTGTAAGACCTCTTTCATGCCCTTTAAAGACACATGCGATATCTAAAAAAACAACCTTCTGATTTTCACTCAATCCCTCATAACTTACTTTTAACACCTTATGGATTTTCATATGATCATTGATGTTCACGTTTACTAGTGCACTTTCCCATTCTTTCTTTGTTCTTTTGAATAGAAAAGAACCTAAAACTTTAAGAGCAAGTGGAACACCATCAGCATATGATAGCACCCTTTCAGCTAGCTTCAGAAAATCTTCTGGTGGACACTTTTGTCTAAAGGCATGTCGACTAAACAATTGGAGAGCTGCATCATTGGATAATATTTTAGTCTCATATATGTCATCCTCATCACAGTCACAATTTTTTAATACTTGTCTATCCCTTGTTGTAATGATAATTCGACTTCCTAAACCCAAGTACTTAAAATCTCCAATTAAAGGTTCTATTTGTTCTAAATCTGTCACATCATCTAACACAATAAGAACTTTCATACGTCNAATCCATTATCTTTTCAAATTTCTTTTCAAAATACATTAACATAAGACATGCCTCATTCCCACCCAATCACTTTACCAATTGAGTAAGTTCCCAATGATAACTGTGATGAATATTCTGCAAGCTAATATTTTATAATATCTCATATATAAAATAGAAAAAAAAAATTAAAGCCTTTGGATCGCACCTTATTTTTGGTCAATACTTTCAAGATATCCTCATGATCCCACAACCGACTACGTTGGCCAGGATCATAAATTGATTCTCGCCGAACAATTTCTCTACCCATTTCTTGAAACAAATCATGCATTGTGATGATGTTGTCCGATGTAGTTATGAGACACCTTTCAATGAGAACATTTACATAAATATGGGCATTCAAGATTGCTTCTATAAGATCTCTTTCATACCCTTTAAAAAAACATGCAATGTCTAAAAATACAACCTTCTGATTTTCACTCAATCCATCATAACTTACTTTTAACACCTCCTGGATGTCCCTATGATCATTGATGTTCAAGTTTACTAGTTGACTTTCCCATTTTTTCTTTGTTCTTTTGAATAGAAAAGAACCTAAAACTTTAAGAGCAAGTGGAACACCATTAGCATATGATAACACCCTTCCAGCTAGCTTCCTAAAATCTTTTGGTGGACGCTCTTGTCTAAAGGCATGTCGACTAAACAATTGGAGAGCTGCATCATCAGATAATATTTTAGTCTCATATATGCCATCCATGTGACAATTTTCTAATACTTGTTTATCCCTTGTTGTTATGATAATTCGACTTCCTAAACCCAAGTACTTAAAATCTCCAATTAAAGATTCTATTTGTTTTAAATTTGTCACATCATCTAACACAATGAAAACTTTCACACGGCCAAGCCTTCTTATGGTGGAGGGGGATCCTATATTAGCATTTTTATCCCCTAAAATTTTACAAATAATTTGCTGTTGCAAGCCAGTTAGTCCCTTGTTTTTCTCTGATTCTTCTCTAATATTTTCAAAGAAGTAAGAGCTTTCAAAATGTCTATTTTCAGAGATTTTATTGAATATGGCCCTGGCAAGAGTAGTCTTCCCTATTCCACCAGCACCCCAAATTCCTATCTTGCGAACACCAGCAAACCCAATGCGTAATAGCCCTTCAATATCCTTGATTCTTGAATCCACTCCAACTAGGTTTTCATCGATTAAAGGAGAGGCATTATTCAATCTCATCAAAACAGCTTTGACAACTTCTTGTACAAGTTCAAACTCAGACCTAACAAATATGAAAAAAAAAAAAAAAAAGAGACAAAAAAAGAACAAAACTCAAATTAAATAAATCACAAAGAAAAGTTACAAAACATATATTCCAATAAATGAATCTCAATGAAGGTCATAAAAACAGGGAAGGGCAAATATTCCATCCTAGGATGTGAGACCAATGGCACTAAAATTTGGAGATCAATAGATTTTGAACATTTGCATATTCCTTAACAATACATTAATTACTTTGAAGTATTTATATATATGCCATATCTCAATGCAAAAAACAACAATAAAAGTTATGCTACTCGATGATCTCTCGAATAAGGAATATCAAGCTCAAATTACATAAAAAAAAAACAAACAAAAAACCTTACAAGATTGCATGAAAATCACTTTCTTTTAACTTCAAATTATTGGTTCTCATTATCTTTTTTCTTTTTTCTTTCCAAGTAGATCAAAAGGACTTTAATCTTTCGACTACGACCATCTCCTCAGTCTAATAATCTAACTTATATATAATTAACAAAATATTAAATAGTTCAATCAATGATTAATGCTAAATTAATTAAACCGAAAAATCCAATCTATAAATTTAATAATATGATTGTGCACAGTTTGTTCATTTTTTTGTAATTATATGTTCAATCAATAATATTGTCGTTGTTTCTTCTAAGAAAATAAGTCAAATGAAAAACAAAAAATGAGAGGAAAGGAAAAGTATCATGCATACAAAAGACATAATAATAGCTATTAACAGTGACCTGATGACATTTGAATCAAAGCCAGATAGATCGGCAGCTTTTTTCAGAGCAGCCCTCCATCTCTGTAACATTTCCTGCCTACCCTTAAACCGCTCTTCATGCTTAGCAAATGCATCCCCAAAAGTCCCATTCTGACTCCTGGCATCTGAGGGATCTATATTATGGAAGACTGGCATTACAATCTGACCATACTTGTCCATGCATTCAAGAATCTTTTCAAGTTCTTCAAGGCACCATCTCGAAGAAGCATACCCTTGCGAGAAAATGATCAACGATATCTTTGATTGCTCAATTGCATTCAAAAGAGATGGAGAAATTTGCTCCCCTCTTTCAAGCTCTTCATCATCCATGAATGCATTGATCTGTTTTTGACACAAGGCAGCATACAGATGGGAAGTAAAATTATAGCGGGTATCCGCACCTCTGAAACTAAGAAAAACATCATACTTTTCCTGAGGAGAAGCGGAAGAAGAAGCAACCGC
This sequence comes from Pistacia vera, assembly GCF_008641045.1. NCBI lineage: Eukaryota > Viridiplantae > Streptophyta > Magnoliopsida > Sapindales > Anacardiaceae > Pistacia > Pistacia vera. The sequence continues at coordinate 69,515 of NW_022196542.1, forward strand.
CATTAAGTTCCAGTGATGAGAATTACTTACATTAACAAAAAAATAAAGAGTTAAACCAGCACATCGTATACTTGAGTCTTTCCATCTCTAAGCATTTAAACTTTATCTCCTTTCCTGGAAGATGCCTTTGCCTTTTGCATAAAGAGTTAAACGCATAATTGCAACCCCAAAAACAACCAATAAGCCATTCACATCTGGTGTGATTCTGACACAAATTCATTAATTCCCACACAGGAAATGTCCTAGAAGTTTCCAAATCATCACAATTCCTAATCTACCCTTCTACATTTCTGGTTTCATCAGTGAAAATTCCCCGGAAGATGCTCCCCTTTTTCTCATTTTTCTTGACTTATTGGGCCGTGACCATTGGGTGTGATTGTGACACTAGTTCAACATAAAAACCTCATGAAATTTCATTCACACCTATTTTTACTAAATTTCTTTGAAATTGTCTCAATGAATTGCTTTTCCTTGAAGTAAAGTGACGGAAAAGTGTGTTCCTCTTTCTACTCTTTCCCTTTAAAAGTCTTTCTATAATAAATTGATTCAATTTCTTTGAATTAGCATATCCATTGCTTTATGTTCCAATTAGGAGTGTTCAAAAAAATGTAAAAACCGAACTGAACAGTTAATCGAACCGCTAATAGAACCGAAAACCGGTTAACTGAAAAAATGGTTCGATTACGGTTCAAAAAATTAAAAAATCTGAATTTTCGATTCGGTTACCGGTTCGGGAGAAATTAGAAACGGTTTTTCAAATATATATATATTAAATAAATAAATAATAACCTAAACTAAAATAAATCACTAATTCAATCAATCTAAAATCCCAACCCAAATTTTTTTTCTTAGTTCCCAATGTATTGTCTATATTTACAATTTAATTTAGGACAAAATTTAAAAAAAAAAAGTGGGAAAACTGGTTGAAAACCGGTTTTTCCTAAAACCGGTTCGGTTTCGTTAGAAAATTTTCCCGAACTGAAAATCTGGTTCGGTTCGGTTAACCGCTTTTGAACACCCCTAGTTCCAATACCCATAATTTGTGCTTCTTTAGTCATTCATCCCAAAAAAGCCCATATCAATCACACCCTACATAAAACCTACTCTTACGAACACTACTCTACTTAGAACATAACAGAACAAAACACCATTATAATAGTAGGTTACAATAGTATTAAATAGCAATTAACATTATTTAACTATCCAAAAAACCAAACATCGCCTACATTAACATAGCAGTAGCTTCATCCAACATACATAATTAAATTGTATTCCGACATGATCATCCGATTGCCTGGAATAAAATGTAAGAGAAATTTCAAAATGACAACTATTGTGGTGTATATATAAAATCCCTAACTGGGTTAAATACAATTATATAATTTTTATTTGTTTAACCATTAATCACTTTTTGCAAAGGAACTAAAAAAAGGATTTATAAATCATAAGTGCAAGTGGGAAGCTAATAAAAATTACAGTTAATTATACTAATTTCCTTGTGGTTTTAGAAATAACAATTTACCTCCTATAATTAGTGTTTTAATATAGTTTTTATCACCTAAGTAACACATATTACCATTAATCCCGCTAAATTAAACACCAAAAGCTCCAACCGATGATGACAACTGAAAAATTGTTACTACAAATACCTTGTGAGGAAATTTCAAGAGTCCTCAAGGTGAATTTTATTAAATCCAAAATAAATTATAACATTATGGTTGTGAGACTATCTAATTAAAAATAAGGGTTTAAACCAATTACCTCCCTTGTGGTTTTCAAAATTGACAAGTTGGTCCCTATGTTATGCGAATTATCCAACCACCTTCCTGCCATTAGTTTTTTCCATTAAATCAAACTGTTCATTGATTTTGACCACTAAATGACAATATTATCCTAAATTGTTTTTTTTTTTAATTCAAAAGAAGAGCCTAAAAATTATGTTAAATTAATAAAATATATATATAATCATTAAAAAAAACCCAAAAGTCTTAAAATTATGTTAAATTCAAAGAAAAAAAAGGAGGGAGGGGGGGTGGGTTTAAATAATTAAAAAACCAACCAAGTTAAAAAATTTCTTAAAATTTATATTAATTTTTGGCCTTTTAAATTGTTCTTAAAAACTTTATGTTGTAGGTAATTTTATTGAATTTTTTATGTTAAGTTATTTAAAAGTAAAGATATTTTTGTTAATTTTGTGGAAACTCAGTCTCAGGGGTAATTTGGTCATTGCATAAATCAATTTGCCACCTCCCTGCAACCATATCCCACCCACTAGCAATGAAATTTGAATCTTACAATACAGAGCCAATATTAACAACGGCAAAAATCAATCAAAATAAATAAAGAATTAATAGATTAAAAGCCAATAACAGTAAATTGGGTTTTACATATCCAGCCATCACCCTTGCTTTTTCTCATAGATTAGGCATGTGAAAAAAGTGAACAAATGGAGATTCATGATTGATAATGTGATTAAAAATAATACAAATTGACGCCAACGACCAGTTCATCCACCCCATTTCCCCATCGTTTAAGTGCCTCTCTCACTACTGATGAGAGTCGTTATGTTTTGCAATTCCACCAGACTGATTCGACTCTCCGATCCATCACTTGACCATGTCACGTGCTCATCACGTTTTATGATGAGTCGAAAAACATTTTAAACTTCTAGGTTTGGTAATAGTATGATTAGGGTGTTCAAAACCGATTAACCGATTTTGTGAACTGAACCAGTTTTTCGATTCAAAAATTTTCCTAAACTGAAACCCAACCAATTAAGGGGAAAACTGGTTTTGAACACCATAAAACCAGTTCTGAACCAGTTTTAATTTAATATTTTATATATTTTTATAATAAACCGATTTATAAACAAATTTTGGTTAACCACTTCTTACATTCTCATAAACTGGGAACCAAATGGAAAAATCAGTTTTTGTATTTCTTTGAACCAAAACCGAACCGATTTTTCAGATAACTGGAAAACCGATTCGGTTCGATTTCTGTATTTTTTTCAAACACCCCTAAGTATGATAGGTCCCAAGGTTCTACCACATGTGTCTTTTTACAACAATCAATAACGGGTTTTTGTTACAATAGATTGCTGCAATAAGACAACAACATGAAACTTGTAAAACAAAAACGTAAAACTTGTGATATGCACTTTTACATGGTATTATATAGCCACATCATAGCCATAGAAAGAGCAAACTAATTAAGCAAATACAAGAAAACAAAGCAGCCTTAGAAGGCAAAAATATCCGGAAAAGCCCAGAAAAAAAACAACCAGAGTTTCACACAGAAAATAAATACCCTAAATAGTAGCAGCTTACAACAGTAGAAAGAGCAACCAACATCATTTCACTGCCAAGAAAACCAAATATCACCAACTATTAGATAGTAATTATGTTGAATCACAACACAGAAAGCATCCGGCAGTAAAAGATTATATAGCAGTAGCCTTCATCTAACATATCTAATTAAATATTTCAGCAACATAATCCGAATTCCAGGGAAGAAAATCCAGAGAATTTCAGAATGACATCCATCACAATATGTGTCCACTGGCCAGCGAAAAGTTATCGTTATGTGTGCACCAGAGACCAAGCAAGACTGACAATCACTGTCAATTTGCGATTCTGAACAAAGCAGTGGTATTGTCTTCCATTGTTTGGTCAGCTTGAACTTCTTTCATTACTTGGTTGCAAACTGACTAGCATCAGAAAGAGAAATTACACAATTCAGGAATTGAAGAATAATTCATAAAAGATTGTGCGACCTGATGTAACACAATATGCATGGATGGGCTGCTGCCTCAATTTGGCCTTTTATCCTTGTCAGAGGAGAAATTATCAAATTCCCTCCACTTTGAGGCAATGAGTTTTTTATTTGAAAAAAAAAAAAAGACATGCTTCACCAATGAATGCTTGATATTAAGTAATAATAGCACTTCAAATTGCAAAACCTAGAGGGCCTGGCATGGATTCACCCAAATAAAGTAATGCAAAACAAGACAAAACCAAATATAATGACCAATAAAATTGCAGAAAGCTAGCTTCAGAAGGCAACAAAAAGTAACACTCCCTTGAAACCATTGAACTATTATGCAGGAACCACAACAACTATACAGAATACCATAGAGAGTTCCAAGATTTCGCATATTCTAATCAAATGCAACAAGAAACCCCTAATGATGGATTGCAAAGCCTTGAATTTCTAACACACGTTGTGCAGAATTTGCATAAGTCATTTTTTCACATTTTACCATTGAAGATATGGGGATGTAAAAGGTTATCCTATCAACTTGTTCCAACCTGCATATAAGCTCATGTTTTGAACTTAAGTTACCTTTTTATAAGAGATTTCAACCTCCAAGTTTCACTCAAGTGATACTCACTTCTTTTAGGACCCCAAGCCTGTGTCAGTTCCATTCAGTAACAAATTTGGAAAACGTAAAATACAATCAACATCTTACATCAATAATACAATAAAAACATAATGGCCTAGCCCTGCATTATTTCTACAAGTGAAAAACATTGCCATCATTCCTGCATTATGACTTGAGATCATTGTATCATTTTCTTTTGGAACAAAAGTCATATTTACGTGAAATTTTTTAATTAGGCTTCTCCAAAGTTTAAAATATTAATAATAATTCGGTGATTTTCATGGAGCTTATTGAAAATCCTTAAACCAATTAAATCATATAGGACATGTTTAATTCTTCACCCATAAATCATACAGGCAGATAACAAGGTTAAAATGCATTTTAAAACTGAAATGCATGGCTAAGTAATACTAATGCAATTATAAAAAGTTTAATAGAGTATGAGAAACATCAACACTGGAAAGAGTTGTGACAAGATTTAACAAGTAATGATTTCCTACATAAGTAAATTGACTTCAATGTTTGAGTCCACTTACTAAACATTATATAGCCTAATTAAAACATCCATAAAAAACTGAACTAGTAGTTTGCTATCGTGACATCATATTTAAACATTAACACAGGATCAGCCCTCCAAAACAAAAAAGTTTAAAGATTGTCACTGAAACTCGATATCTTTCATGTATCCACTATATCTTTAACATTTCTCTCCAAACCCTCAATGCCAAGAACTTATCACTTGTTTTAACTTCATATTATTGGTTCTATTGTTTTTTTTTTTTCCTTTCCAAAGAGACCAAGAGACATTGATTTGTTAGACAACATGATTTTCTCATTGTAAAGTAATAATCTAAGAGTATATGGCTTGTTTTAATATAAAATATATTTTTCCATACATCAGCTACAATATTTCTATTTAACATCACATGTGGATACATTGAGTGATACACAATTAACAAATATTAAGTAGTTCAACCAATGATTAATGCTAAATTGACATGAAGAATCAAATAAGTCAAATGAGTTAAATGAAAAACAAAAATCAGCAGAAAATAAAAGTATTAACAGTTACGCTGATACATTTGAATCAAAGCCAGAGATTGGCAGCTTCTCTCAAAGCAGTCTTCTATCTCTGCAATGTTTCTTGCGAACCCTGAAACGTTTTTCAAGCTTAGTAAATGCATCCCCAAAAGTCCCAATCTGATTCCCTACATCTGATGGGTATACACCATAGAAAACAGGATTACAATCTTACCATAACTGTTCTTGCATTCAAGGATCTTACAAGTTCTTCAAGGCACCATAACAAAGAAGAATACTCTTTTGAGAAAATGATCAAGGAAATCTTTGACCGTTCAATTGCATTAAAAAGAGATGGAGAATTTGATCCCCTCTTTTAAACTCGTCATCAATGAATGTATTGATCATTTTTTGCACAATGCGCATACAAATGGCTAGTAAAATATTGTGGAGAGGACGAAGAAAAACATCATACTTTTCTTTGGGAAGAGGAGAAGAAGCAACAGCCATTAACTTACAGGATGAGAATTACTTCATTAACAAAAACATAAAGAGCTAAACCAAGACATCATATATTGAGTCTTTGCATCAATCTCTAAGCATTTCAAATTATCTCCTTTCCTGAAATGCCTTTCACATCTGGTGTGAAGGCAACCCAACAAACCACTAATAAGCCATTCATCTCTGGTGTGGTTGTGACACAAATTCATTAATTCACACACAGAAATTCCTCAGCAAGGGTTCACGTTTACCTCTCCTTACACCCAAAGTTTCCAAATCTACAATTTTGTTATTCTTAATATACCTTCTACATTGCCCACTATTTGCTGTTAGCTTTGTCCCTCTCATCAAATTGAAATGGAGCTCAACTTTCAAACATGCAACAAATTTTGAAACTGGGTTTCCACTAGAAGTTTTAATTGAAATTAAGAATAAATCTAATGAAGATGTATTTTTACATTTCTGTCATGACAATCGAACGATTCTATTTTCGCTTTTGTAATTTGGTCCTTCATTGTGGACAAAGTTCTGGAATAGTTTTAGGAATCAATCACTAGAAATTTTAACATTTTTTTTTTCTCCATCATATATAACAGGATAAGGGAAAAGATGCTTATACGTAATCAGAACTCTAATAGATGCTTGTTTTACATTTTCACATAATTTAACTAAAACATAATTCATTGACAATATAATGCTAAATGTATTAGTTAATTAATTAATAATTAAATTTTATTTTATTTCTAATTGACTTGCCCCAGTTAACTTAATCCTATGGGATTGGCACTAACACCCAACCACTGCTTCATATTTTTCACTTGGTAACTAGTTGACTTCTAATAAATTGTTGAACTAATATTTTAGAAGGATTAGGTTCTGAATTCTTATTCATGTTCTTAATATGATTTAGTTTTTTAGTCTTTAATTACTGATTTTCGGCCACTTGACCTTCTTCATTCACATTAATTAGTCATATGACATGATGTCGCAAAACAAAAAAAAGGGAAACATTAATTTGACTAGTATCAATTTAAAACTCAATCAAACATCCACAATAAGAACGGATTAAATTAAAATTAATACTTTATTTCCAATTGACTTCTCCTTGATTGACAGTTATGAATACGCCAACCCAACCAGAATATGAATAGAAATAATAATTAATATATAATTTAGCAGCCAACTCAAACTCTGTCCGTTAGTAATTGTTGTATGTATATATAAGTTTTATTTGATGTTTTACTCCCAATTGTTGCGTGTTCTATTTTTCATATTCTTATGACAAAAAATTTAAAAAAAAAAAATTATCGTATTTATCTTTCACCGTGGTAAACAAACATGGCGTTCACATTATCCATCTTCACTAAGTGAGTTTCGAAATGAAGTCTGATTAAGCGAAATTAGGGATTCAAAATTAAGATATCAGAGTTTCGAATCAAGATTACAACCAAAAATCAATCAACAAAACAAATTTATTAATGAATTAATTAAAGGAAAAATGGGTTTTACTACCAATGTATCAGTCTGGCTCTTTCTCACGAATCAGGCACATGAAGAAATTGAATGAAGGAGATTTAGGTTTGACAATGCTATTTTTAACCATATTTGGCGCGAATGAACTGTATCTACATTCTTGATCTTCCTAACGGAGCTCTGCATTAGAGGAATAAAAAAGAATAATGAAACGGGTTTTCACTAGAGGTGGTTACAGTGGTTCGAAATGGAGTAGGATTAAGTGAAATAAGGGATTCAAAATTAAGAATATATTAGTTTCGAATCAAGATTAACAACAACAAAAATCAATCCCACAAATTTATTAACGAATTAATTGAAGGAAAAATGGGTTTTACATACCAAGAATTCAGTCTAGCTCTTTCTCTCAGCGAATAAGGCATATGAAGAAATTAAATGAATGGAGATTTAGGGTTTGACAATGTAATTTGTATCCCCTGTTAAGAAATTGTTAAAATATTTAGTTGAAATATTTTCAAAATTGTTTTATGATACCCCCCGTCAAAGTTAAATTTATTTCATCTTTTGTATTTGTATGAAATGTCAATTTTATCATCCTTGTCATCCATTTTAACAGCTCCGGCCTCCAACACCAACAGTCGGGGTTGAGGGTATATTTTATAGTTTTTGAAGTTGGTGGAGGCTGCGTCAGGCAAAGACCCTTTTTTCAAAGACGATAAAAGAAAGTTTAGTCACTGATTATTAACCAATCATTGAAGTCCAAAGAAAGTGATGGTTTGAGATTCATTATATTAGAATGAATAGAACGAATTGATAGTTATAAAATGAGCATTCTTTCATTCTCGCACTAACTATAATGACTAAATCTTCAATTAAATACACTACTACTTCAAGAACAAGTATCTTTTCATACTGGAAGAACATGAAAACATTATGAAATACACGATTTACACAACAAACATAAGAAATACAAAAACTGTTGTCTTGTAAGGATTTGCATGACGACGCTGCAACGGTACCCCAAAGCATAAAACCTAAATATATTCTTTAACAGATGATAAAATGTACATCATACATCGAAAATTGATTTAATTACAAACTTAAGTTCTTCTCAGGTAAAAAAGACTATTTATATTTACAATTTCTCAGGACGCGTGCGTGTGGCTGCTTCAAAAATGTCAGCAGCTTAAAGGATGCAGATTATGTTTGTAACAACAATGTCCACAAGTACCTCTGATGGGGGAAACAAAGCTTGGACCTCTGATGGGGGAAACAAAGTTTGGATGGCGATGATCTTCCAGAGATTTGTGCGCTTGTAAGACTTTTTTCCGGTACAAGATTAGGCAGGCTCACGAGGACGAGTGGCCCAAATAGAACTCAGAGCTCTAAGTCGTTGGAAGTACTCCCCCAACGCGAGCAAGCCTCGAGCTGCTTGGCGAGTTGTTAGGATACGAGACATCTGCTGTAGCGTTTCCTGGCGAAGATGGTCAGCCTGTTTGGACAAGAACTTGTAAAGTTGGTAACATGTCAAGATGTTCCACTTAAAAACTAACATAGTTCAGATGGTATGAACCCGAAAATTAAAGAACCATGCTATGCTAAGATCCATATATTACTTTCTATCAATCATATCACTTTTGTTAACGAAACACCAATGGTGGTTTGGTCGCCGATCATGAAATCTTATTCAAAGAAAATTCAACAGCAGAGAATATCCATATTAGACTCTGTAACCACACTTAGATTTGCAGTAAAAGAGAAGCACTCGAGGAAAATTTGACTACGGTTTTTGAATACATCGCGAAAATGATATTGCCTACACATCATGAATGCATTAAACCACCAAAATAACAAATTCAATACAAAGAAGATGGCTTAAAAGGTAAGGGAAGAGAAAAGAGGGGTGATTTGTCTCACATCACAGGCTTGCAGAATTTCGGCCAGAATAATAACTGAATCATCAGCCAGTTAACAAACGGCTAGAAGTAGAAGAAAACTTCAATTTCACAGATAAATGCAAATTCAACTCACTAGAAAGTTTCTCCATTTAAATCAGATGTGCTCAATTTAGATTTGACAATGCTATTTGTAACCATATTTGGCGCGAATGACACTGTATCTACATTCTTGGATCTTCCTAAGCGGAGCTCTGCAATTAGAGGATAAAAAAGATAATGAAACTGGGTTTTCACTAAAGTGAGTTAATAGTGGCTTCGAAATGGAGTAGATTAAGTGAAATAAGGGATTCAAATTAAGATATATTAGTTTCGAATCACGATTAACCACAACAAAAATCATCAACGAAACAAATTTATTACGAATTAATTGAAGGCTAATTAATAATTAAATTTATATTTTATTTCTAATTGACTTGCCCCAGTTAACTTAATCCTATGGTGATTGGCACTAACAACCCAACCACTGCTTCATATTTTTCACTTGGTAAATAGTTGACTTCTAATAAATTGTTGAACTAATATTTTAGAAGGATTAGGTTCTGAATTCTTATTCATGTTCTTAAATATATATTTAATTTATAGTCTTTAATTACTGATTTCTGGCCACTTGACCTTCTTCATTCACATTAGTTAGTCATATGACATGATGTCGCAAAACAAAAAAAAGGGAAACATTAATTTGACTAGTATCAATTTAAAAACTCAATCAAAACATCACAATAAGAACGGATTAAATTAAAATGAATACTCTATTTCCAATTGAGTTCTCCTTGATTGACAGTTAAAAATACGCCAACCCAACCAGAATATGAAATAGAAATAATATATTAATTTAGCTGCCAACTCAAACTCTGTCCGTTAGTAATTGTTGTATGCATATATAAGTTTTATTTGATGTTTCTATCCCCAATTGTTGCGTGTTCTATTTTTCATATTCTTATGAACAGAAAAATTAAAAAAAAAAAATTTATCGTATATTATCTTTCACCGTGTAAACAAACATTGGCGTTCACATTATTCCATCTTCACTAAGTGGGTTTCGAAAATGAAGTCTGATTAAGCGAAATTAGGGATTCAAAATTAAGAATATCAGAGTTTCGAATCAAGATTAACAACAGCAAAAATCAATCAACAAAACAAATTTATTAATGAATTAATTAAAGGAAAAATGGGTTTTAAATACCAAGTATTCAGTCTGGCTCTTTCTCACGAATCAGGCATATGAAGAAATTGTAAGAATTCGTGATTTTCATGGCTTTATAAAAATCCTGATAAGCCAATTAAATCATATAGGACAGTTTAATTCTTCACCCATAAATCATACAGGCAGATAACAAGGTTAAAATGCATTTTAAAACTGAAATGCATGGCTAAAAGTAATACATAATGCAGATAAACAAGTTTAATAGATTGAGAAACATCCAACTGTAAAGAGTTGTTACAAGATTTAACAAGTAATGATTTCTACTAAGAAATGGACTTCAATGTTTGAGTCCACTTACTAAACATTATATAGCCTAATAAAACACCTCAATAAAAACTGAACTAGAGTTTGCTATCAAATGAATCATATTTAAACATTACACAGGATCAGCCCTCCAAAACAAAAAAGTTAAAGATGTCATGTCAAATCGATATCTTCATGTATCCACTATATCTTTAACATTCTCTCCAACCCTCAAGCCAAAGAACTATCACTTGTTTTAACTTCATATTATTGGTTCTTATTGTTTTTTTTTTTTTTTTCCTTTCCAAAGAGACACAAAAGACATTGATTTGTAGACAACATGATTTCTCATTGTAAAGTAATAACTCAGAGTAATATGGCTTAGTTTTATATAAAATAATATTTTTCCAACATCAAGTCTACCATATTTCTATTTAACATCACATGTGGATGAAGTTGAGTGATACACAATTAACAAATTAAGTTTCACCAATGATTAATGCTAAATTGAAATGAAGAATCAAATAAGTAATGATAAATGAAAAACAAAAATCAGCAGAAAATAAAGTATTAACAGTTACCTGATGACATTTGAATCAAAGCCAGATAGATTGGCAGCTTCTCTCAAAGCAGTCCTCATCTCTGCAAGTTTCTTTGCGACCCTTGAAACGTTTTTCAACTTAGTAAATGCATCCCCAAAAGTCCCAATCTGATTCCCTACATCTATGGGTATACCATAGAAAACAGGAATTACAATCTTACCATAATGTTCTTGCATTCAAGGATCTTTACAGTTCTTCAAGGCACCATAACAAGAAATACTCTTTGAGAAAAATCAAGGAAATCTTGACCGTTCAATTGCATTAAAAAGAGATGGAGATTTGATCCCCTCTTTTAAACTCGTCATCAATGAATGTATTGATCATTTTTGACACAATGCGGCATACAAATGCTAGTAAAATTATGTGGAGAGGACGAAGAAAAACATCATATTTCTTTGGAGAAGAGAAGAAGACACAGAGCCATTAACTTACAGTGATGAGAATTACTTGACATTAACAAAAACATAAAGAGCTAAACCAAGACATCATATAATTGAGTCTTTGCATCAATCTCTAACATTTCAAATTATCTCCTTTCCTAGAAGATGCCTTTCACATCTGGTGTGAAGCAACCCCAACAACAACTAATAAGCCATTCACATCTGGTGTGGTTGTGACACAAATTCATTAATTCACACACAGAAATTCCTCAGCAAGGTGCCACTTAACCTCTCCTACACCCAAGTTTCCAAATCATTACAATTTTGTTAATTCTTAATATACCTTCTACATTGCCCACTATTTGCTGTTACTTTGTCCCTGTAATCATCAATTGAGATGGGCTCAACATTTTCAAACATGCAAACAAAAATTTTGAAACTGGGTTTCCACTAGAATAATTTATTGAAATTAAGATAAATCTAATGAGAGTATTTTTAATTTCTGTCATGACATCTCACGATTCTACTTTTGCTTTTAATTTTATGGTCCTTCATTGTGGACAAAGTTCTGGAATAGTTTAGGAATCAATCACTAGAAATTTTAACATTTTTTTTTCTCCAATCATATATAACGGATACGAAAAGATGCTTATACGTAATCAAAACTCTATAGATGCTTGTTTTACATTTTCACATAATTAACTAAAACATAAATTCATATTTTTATTAATTTTGTGGAAACTCAGTTTTAGGGGTAATTTGGTCATTGCATAAATCAATTTGCCACCTCCCTGCAACCATATCCCACCCACTAGCAATGAAATTTGAATCTTACAATACGGAACCAATATTAACAACAGCAAAAATCAATCAAAATAAATAAAGAATTAATAGATTAAAGCCAATTACAGTAAAGTGGGTTTTACATATCCAGTCATCACCCTGCTTTTTCTCACAGCTTAGGCATCTGAAAAAAATGAACAAATGGAGATTCATGGTTGATAATGTGGTTAAAAATAATACAAATTGATGCCAACGACGAGTTCATCCACCCCATTTCTCTGTCGTTTAAGTGCCTTTCTCACTACTGAAACACACATGAGAGCCGTCTTGTTTTGCGATTCCACCAGACTGATTCTGCTCTCCGATCCATCACTTGACCATGTCACATGCTCATCACGTTTTATGATGAGTCGAAAAACATTTTAAACTTCTAGGTTTGGTAATAGTATGATTAGAGTGTTTAAAACCAATTAACAAATTTTGTGAACTGAATCAGTTTTTCGATTTAAAAATTTTCCTAAACTAAAACCCAACCAGTTAAGGGGAAAACTGGTTTTGAACACCAAAAAAACTTGTTTTAATTTAATATTTTTATAATAAACCGATTTATAAAACAAATTTTGGTTAACCAATTCTCACATTCTCGTAAACCGGTAACCGAATGGAAAAATCGACTTTTGTATTTCTTTGAACCAAAACGGAACCGGTTTTTCAGATAATCGGAAACCGGTTCGGTTTGATTTCTGTATTTTCTTTTAACACCACTAAGTATGATAGGTCCCCAGGTTCTGAGACGTGTCTTTTTAAAACAATCAATAGCGGGTTTTTGTTACAATAGATTGCTGCAATAACACAACAACATGAAACTTGTAAAACAAAAACGTAAAACTTGTAATATGCACTTTTACATGGTATTATATAGCCACAGCATAGCCATAGAAGAAAGCAAACTAATTAAGCAAATACAAGAAAACAAAGCAGCCTTAGAAGGCAAAAATATCCGGAAAAGCCCAGAAAAAAAACAACCAGAGTTTCACACAGAAAATAAATACCCTAAATAGTAGCAGCTTACAACAGTAGAAAGAGCAACCAACATCATTTCACTGCCAAGAAAACCAAATATCACCAACTATTAGATAGTAATTATGTTGAATCACAACACAGAAAGCATCCGGCAGTAAAAGATTATATAGCAGTAGCCTTCATCTAACATATCTAATTAAATATTTCAGCAACATAATCCGAATTCCAGGGAAGAAAATCCAGAGAATTTCAGAATGACATCCATCACAATATGTGTCCACTGGCCAGCGAAAAGGTTATCGTTAGTGTGTGCACCAGAGACCAAGCAAGACTGAAACAATCACTGTCAATTTTGCGATTCTGAACAAAGCAGGTGGTATTGTCTTCCATTGTTGGTCAGCTTGAACTTCTTTCATTACTTGGTTGCAAACTGACTAGCATCAGAAAGAGGAAATTACACAATTCAGGAATTGAAAGAATAATTCATAAAAAGAATTGTGCGACCTGATGTAACACAATATGCATGGGATGGGCTGCTGCCTCAATTTGGCCTTTTATCCTTGTCAGAGGAGAAATTATCAAATTTCCCTCGCACTTTGAGGCAATGAGTTTTTTATTTGAAAGAAGAAAAAAAAGACCATGCCTTCACCAGATGAATGCTTGATATTAAGTAATAATAGCACTTCAAATTGCAAAACCTAGAGGGCCTGGCATGGATTCACCCAAATATATAGTAATGCAAAACAAGACAAAACCAAATATAATGACCAATATAAATTGCAGAAAGCTAGCTTCATAAGGCAACAAAAAGTAAACTCTACCTTGAAACCATTGAACTATTATGCAGGAAACCACAACAACTATACAGAATACCATAGAGAGTTCCAAGATTTCGCATATCTTCTAGATCAGGCAAACAAGAAACCCCATAAATGATGGAGTGCAAAGCCTTGAATTTCCTAACACATTGTGCAGAATTTGCATAAGTCATTTTTTCACATTTTACCATTGGAGAGATATGGGGATGTAAAAGGTTATCCTATCAACTTGTTCCAACCTGCTATAATAAGCTCATGGGTTTGAACTTAAGTTACCTTTTATATAAGAAGATTTCAACCTCCAAGTTTCACTCAAGTGATACTCACTTCTTTTAGGACCCGCAAGCCTGTGTCAGTTCCATTCAGTAACAAATTTGGAAAACTGTAAAATACAATCAACATCTTACATCAATAATAACAATATAAACAATAATGGCCTAGCCCTACATTATTTCTACAAGTGAAAAACATTGCAAGATCATTCCCTGCATTATGACTTGAGATTATTGTATAATCATTTTCTTTTTGGAACAAAAGTCATATTTACATGAAATTTATTAATTAGGCTTCTCCGAAGTTTAAAAATATTACTAATAATTGGGAGATTTTCATGGAGCATTATTAAAAATCCTGATAAACCAATTAAATCATATAGGACATGTTTAATTCTTCACCCATAAATCATACAGGCAGATAACAAGGTTAAAATGCATTTTTAAAACTGAAAATGCATGGCTAAAAGTAATACATATATGAAGATAACAAAGTTTAATAGAGTATGAGAAACATTCAACGCTAGAAAGAGTTGTTACAAGATTTAACAAGTAATGATTTCCTAAATAAGTAAATTGACTTGAATGTTTGAGTCCACTTACTAAACATTATATAGCCTAATAAAAACATCAATAGAAGTTACGCTACCTCATAAAAAACTGAACTAGTAGTTTGCTATCAAATGACATCATATTTAAACATTAACACAGGATCAGCCCTCCAAAACAAAAAAATTTAAAAGATTGTCGCTGAAACTTGATATCTTTCATGCATCCACTATATCTTTAACATTTCTCTCCAAACCCTCAATGCCAAAGAACTTATCACTTGTTTTAACTTCATATTATTGGTTCTTATTTATTTATTTTTTTTCCTCTCCCAAAGAGACCAAAAAGACATCAATTTGTCAGACAACACGATTTTCTCTGTGTAAAGTAATAATCTAAGAGTACATATGGCTTAGTTTTAATATAAAACAATAGTTTTCCATACATCAAGTCTACCAATATTTCTATTTAACATCACATGTGGACGACCGTTGAGTGATACACAATTAAAAAATATTAAATAGTTCAACCAATGATTAATGCTAAATTGAAACAAAGAATCAAATAAGTTAAATGAAAGACAAAAAATCAGCAGAAAATAAAAGTATTAACAGTTACCTGATGACATTTGAATCAAAGCCAGATAGATTGGCAGCTTCTCTCAAAGCAGTCCTCCATCTCTGCAATGTTTCTTCCGAACTCTTGAAACGTTTTTCAAGCTTAGTAAATGCATCCCTAAAAGTCCCAATCTGATTCCCTACATCTGACGGGTACACACCATAGAAAACAGGAATTACAATCTGACCATAACTGTTCTTGCATTCAAGGATCTTTACAAGTTCTTCAAGGCACCATAACAAAGAAGAATACTCTTTTGAGAAAATGATCAAGGAAATCTTTGACCGTTCAATTGCATTAAAAAGAGATGGAGAAATTTGATCCCCTCTTTTAAGCTCGTCATCAATGAATGTATTGATCATTTTTTGACACAATGCGGCATATAGATGGCTAGTAAAATTATTGCCGGTATCCTCACCTCTGAAACTAAGAAAAACATCATACTTTTCTTGAGAAGAAGAGGAAGAAGAAGCAACAGCCATTAACTTATAGTGATGAGAATTACTTGACATTAACAAAAACATAAAGAGCTAAGCCAAGACATCATATAATTGAGTATTTGCATCAATCTCTAAGCATTTCAAATTATCTCCTTTCCTAGAAGATGCCTTTGACATCTGGTGTGAAAGGCGACCCCAACAAACAACTAATAAGCCATTCACATCCGGTGTGGTTGTGACACAAATTCATCAATTCACACACAAGAAATTCCTCAGCAACGGTTCACATTTACCTCTCCTTGCATCCAAAAGTTTCCAAATCATTACAATTTTGTTAAATTCTTAATATACCTTCTACATTGCCCACTATTTACTGTTAACTCTGTCCCTGTAATCATCAAATTGAAATGGGGCTCAACATTTTCAAACATGCAAACAAAAATTTTGAAATTGGGTTTCCACTAGAAGTAATTTAATTGAAATTAAGAATAAATCTAATGAAGATGTATTTTTATATTTCTGTCATGACAATCGATCACGATTCTATTTTCGCTTTTGTAATTTTATGGTCCTTCATTGTGAATGAAGTTCTGGAATAGTTTTAGGAATCAATCACTAGAAATTTTAATATTTTTTTTCTCCAATCATATATAACAGGATAAGGGAAAAGATGCTTATACGTAATCAGAACTGTAATAGATGCTTGTTTTACATTTTCACATAATTTAACTAACACATAAATTCATTGACAATATATATGCTAAATGTATTAAGTTAATTAATTAATAATTAAATTCATATTTTATTTCTAATTGACTTGCCCCAGTTAACTTAATCCTATGGTGATTGGCACTAACAACCCAACCACTGCTTCATGTTTTTCACTTGGTAACTAGTTGACTTCTAATAAATTGTTGAACTAATATTATTCTTATTCATGTTCTTAAATATATATATTTAATTTGTAGTCTTTAATTACTGATTTCTGGCCACTTGACCTTCTTCATTCACATCAATTAGTCATATGACACGATGTCGCAAAACAAGAAAAAGGGAAACATTAATTTGACTAATATCAATTTAATAACTCAATCAAAACATCACAATAAGAACGGATTAAATTAANGGATTAGGTTCTGAATTCTTATTCATGTTCTTAAATATATATTTAATTTATAGTCTTTAATTACTGATTTCTGGCAACTTGACCTTCTTCATTCACATTAATTAGTCATATGACATGATGTCGCAAAACAAGAAAAAGGGAAACATTAATTTGACTGATTAAAACAAGAAAAAGGGAAAAAGGGTATCAATTTAATAACTCAATCAAAACATCACAATAAGAACGGATTAAATTAACATTAATACTTTATTTCCAATTGACTTCTCCTTGATTGACAGTTATAAATACGCCACCCAACCAGAATATGACATAGAAATAATAAATTAATATATTAATTTAGCTGCCAACTCCAACTCTGTCCGTCAGTAATTGTTGTATGTATATATAAGTTTTATTTGATGTTTCTATCCCCAATTATTGCGTGTTCTATTCTTCATATTCTTATGAACAGAAAAATTTAAAAAAAAATTATCTTATATTATCTATCACTGTGTAAACAAACAGTGGCGTTCACATTATATTATCTTCACTAAGTGGGTTTCAAAAATGGAGTCGGATTAAGCGAAATTAGGGATTCAAAATTAAGAATATCAGAGTTTCGAATCAAGATAAACAACAACAAAAATCAATCAACAAAACCAATTTATTAATGAATTAATTGAAGGAAAAATGGGTTTTACATACCAAGTATTCAGTCTGGCTCTTTCTCACGAATCAGGCGTATGAAGAAATTGAATGAAGGGAGATTTAGGGTTTGACAATGTGATTTGTAACCATATTTGGCGCGAGTGAACTGTATCTCCATTCTCCATCCCATTTCACGCGCTATTCTGGATCTTCCTAACCGGAGCTCTGCAACTAGAGGAATAAAAAAGAAAAATTGAATCTGGGTTTTCACTAGAAGTGACTTAACTAAGTGGGTTTCGAGAACGGAGTCCGATTAAGTGAAATAAGGGATTCAAAATTAAGAATATCAGAGTTTCAAATAAAGATTAACAACAAAAATCAATCAACAAAACAAACTTATTGATGGATTAATTGAAGGAAAAATGGGTTTTCACATACCAAGTATTCAGTCTGGCTCTTTCTCACGAATCAGGTATATGAAGAAACTGAATGAAGGGAGATTTAGGGTTTGACAATGTAGCTTGTAACCCCTGTTAAGAAATTGTTGAAATATTTTCAAAATTGTATTATGATACCCCCATCAAAGTTAATATATATTTTTTTTAAATTTATTTCATCTTCTCTATTTGTATGAAATATCAATTTTATCCTCCTTGTCATCCATTTTAAGTTTTTAACAGCTCCGACCTCCAACACCAACAGTCGGGGGTGAGGGTATATTTTATAGTTTTTGAAGTTGGTGGAGGCTGTGGTTACGCTTTTCAGTTTTAGGGTTGTATATGGTAAAGACCCTTTTTTGAAAGACGATAAAGGAACGTTCTCTCACGGATTATTAACTATGAACCATTGAAGTCCAAAGAAAGTGATGGTTTCAGATGAATTGATTTGGCTCTCTTCATCGATTTCCAATTCATTACATTAGAATGAATTAATAGTTATAAAATGAGCATTCTTTCGTTCTGCCACTAGCCACAATGATTAAATCTTTATTTAAGTACACTACTACTTCAAGTTTTTCAAGTATCTTTCTATACTCGAAGAACATAAAACAACTATGAAATATACAATGTGTAATGCTATGCTTACTCATGATCTTATTAACCGTCTAACTAATAGTTATAAACATAAAGCATAGTACGGGTACTATATGTAATTTTAACAAAAGTGAGTAAGACGGTTAGTAAGTTCGTGAGAAAGTATAACATTATTCATACACGATTCACGCAACAAACATAAGAAACAAAAATTGTGGTCTTGTAAAGATTTGCATGACGACATTACAACGGTACTCCAAAGTATAAAATCTAAATATGTTCTTTAAAAGATGAAAAAACATACATCATGCATCAAAGATTGATTTAATTACAAACTTAACTTCCTCTGGGGTAAAAAGGCTATTTATATTTACAATTTCTCAGGACGCGTGCGTGTGGTTGCTTCAAAAATGTCAACAGCTGAAAGGATGCAGATTATGTTTTTAACAAGAAGTCCACAAGTACCTTTGATGGGGGAAACAAAGTTTGGACCGTGAGGATCTTCCAGAGATTTTTGTGCTTTTAGACCTTTTTCTGGTATAAGATTACGCAGGCTCGCGAGGACGAGTAACCCAAATAGAACTCAGAGCTCTAAGTCGTTGGAAGTACTCCCCCAACGCAAGCAAGCCTCGAGCTGCTTGGCGAGTTGTTAGGATACGAGACATCTGCTGTAGCGTCGTATCCTGGCGAAGATGGTCAACCTATTTAGACAAGAAGTAGAAGAAATGCAAATTCGACTCACTAGAAAGTTTCTCCATTTAAATCAGATGTGCTGATAAAGAACTAATTGACAGATCAGAAAATGGATTACTGAAAGATATTGAAAGTACAGATAGCATGCAATAGAAACATTAGCTATTCTTACCTGGTTCACAAAGACGACTAGAGCTTCCAACTTCTCCATTGCAGTAGATATCCGTGGGATGTAATCTCTTTCTACTAGTTGACCAACAAGTACAGTTTCAGCAAGAGTTGATTGCAATTTCTCCATGCCTTGAGACAGAGCATCTTCCGTTTCCTGACATGACTGTCTTAGGTTACTAACTTNTCGTTTCCAAGAGTAGTACAACAATGAATTGTCAAATTTGGCCTTTCAACATTATTCCCCTTCATCCACAAAAACTCAGATCACTATGATCATTTAGAACCAAATTTATTGCTTAAGAAGCCCGTTAAATTGTGCAAGGTAAAAATTCTGACATAAAAGCTAATACTAAAGTAATACAATATTCTCTCGCCTCAACCCACTCCTGCAGTCATTGTTTGTAAAATTCAGAACACAATAAACAATTAAAGATATTCTCCCTTTTAAGATTATATAATTTTCTTTACAACCCAAGTATTCCGCCATTGTTTTCCTAATCAATACAAGAAAGAAGCGACATAACCCTAATTCTTTCAAATGAACTAAAAATACCTGATAACTAAAATTAGCATAATTAAAAGAACAGTAAAATATAAGGAATACAGCAGAGCACTTAATTTCGCAAAAATTTGAGGCAATAAATTAGACAATTACAAGCAAAAAACAATCAAACAATACATGTATGTTTCGCAAGTTCATAAACGATAATAATCATAATGTTTCTGGTAAAAAGGAGATTATTACCTTGTAAACGCACTCAGCGAGCACCATGCAACAAAAAATGTCCTGAAGATCAGTCACAGACTCGGCCTTAAAGGCTCGGCAAAGATCTTGAAGTTGCTTCTTTCGTCTCTCATACTCTTCCTGAATCCTCTTCCTCTGTTCTCTGTCGTTACCGTTCCAAGGCGGCCACCTCATTCTCCACTGGAGTGGGCCCCATGACACCTTCAGCATCTTGGCCTTCTGATCTCTGATCCATGTCTCCAGTCTGCTCTGTATTGCCTCCATCGTCGGAGAAAGAGATCGAGTTACTGGAGCAAGAGAGATATTTCGTTGCGTGCTATGGAAACGAAGAAGATGGAGAGAATCTGAGCATCCTTGGGGAAGCATATACTCAAGCGATAATTTTCGCGTTCAGTTTTTTTCGGCTTCAGGTTTTAAACCTTCTTATGCTTGTTTTTCCGCTTTTGCCCTTGTAAGGCGGTTACTAATTTGGCTTCGCTGCATATTTGTAAATTCTAAGGCTTGCTTGGTTCACATGTTGGGAAAACTTGTTGGGAATTTAGTTTTCCTAAAAAACGTTAACTTTATTTCATCTATTTTGAAAATAGTTTTCTAAATTATTCAATTCTCTTAATCTCCCTATATTTATTAATTTAACTAAATAACCTCCAAAGAAAATTTAAAAAATTGATAAAAACACCCCAACAACCAAAATTTACCAGATTTCGGCCACCATTGTCGAAAGCTGGACAGAATCTGGTATATTGACACACTATCAGCTAAAGCTTTTTGGTAGTGCATCGATCTAGCCTTTTTCGGCTAGATCTTTGGCCGTAGACAGTCATCAACGACGGCCGTATCTTTGGCCGTCGTTGACGACCAAATGCGGCCAGATCTGGCGGTCAGTGGCCAGATCTAGCCGCAGATCTGGCCTTTTCCAGCCAGATTCATGGTAGATCTGATCGGAAAAGGCTATATCGGCGCACAACGGACAATATCGAGCCTATCATACTCTGATACGGCAACTCCGGCCACTCTCCGGCGGTGGTGACCGGTTGTCCTTATTTATGAGTGGATTGGGGGTGTTTTGTTAATTTTGAATATTATATTTGGGGCTGTTTGGTAAATAAATAAATATAAGGGGGTATTTATGTTAATTTTTAAAATTCTACATCGTAATATCCTCCCAATTTAACTTTTTTCAAAAGATTATTTTAAAAACTACCCAATAATGAACCAAACGGGGCCTAAATAAATAAATAAAATTATATTGAAAGAAAAGGCTAATCTTTTGAGAAGAAATTTTTTTTTTTTTTTTTAAATCTGGGTTTTTCTTTTTATTTTTAACTTAAACAAGATTAATATTTCATATCCCATTGAGAGGAGAGTGAAGTAAATTTATAATTTTGAGTTCAATTAAAACTAAAGTAGTTGTAGAAATAATAGTGTAATACTTATATTCATTCCAAATATTTCTAAGATTTATTGATTTTATTTCAATCTACCCCTAAAACCAATAAAATACTTATCTATGTTGATCTCACTTGAGATAGATTGGTACCAGCGGATGAAATTCTCTAACTAAAATATTTATACCCAGTCTTTAGTCTTTACCAAATGACCACACATGATTTATAAAACCATAAGCATCATTATAATATATCTCGATAATAATAATTGTTTAACTTTCATCAATAATCAATTAGATACAAGCATGATTATACGTTTGTCCTTGATAGCTATCTTGTTAAGAGTTTGATAAAATTAAAAAATATATTCAAATTGCATTATTGAGAGAAACTCTTGTCACTCTTCTGCTGTCACTCTTCTGCCGTCACAACGGCAGCACGTAGTAACCATATTTATTTAACAATAACACTACAGACACCGAAAAAGTTACACCGAAATTCTGTACCGGCCTACGTGTAACACACATCTAAATATTTTTACAATTTTTTTTTCTAGTGAACGACCGTCCATCAAATTTGGACGGCCATTCACTCACATGGACGCCCGTCCATATTATATGGACGAGCGTCCATATACAAGGGACGGACGTCCCCATTTAAAGGACGCCTGTCCATAAATAAAATATAATAAAAAAATTTGTAAAACATTATGGACGGCCGTTCATAGGTTGTGGACGACCGTCCCTTAATTTTGGACGGGCGTCCTCAAATACGGGACGCCCGTCCAAACTTAATTTGTTTTAAAAAATAAAAAAAAATTTGGACGCCCGTCCATAAATTGTGGACGGGCATCCCTTAAGTTTGGAAGGGCGTCCATAACTAATGGATGCCCGTCCATTATGTATGGACGGCAGTCCACACTAAAGGGACGGCCGTCCATTATTCCTTCTCTCTTTTTCTATTCTAATTCATTCTTCTTCTTCTTGTTTTGTTTGAGTTTCATTGCTGAAACTATTTACATTTGCAGATTTTTAGGACTGTGTGTTAATGGCTTTGGGATCTTTGGTGCAATTATTCATGGGGTTTCAGTTCCTGTTTTCTTTATATATTTCAGGAAGATGATCAATATTATTGGATTGGCTTATCTTGCCCCCAGAATAGCTTCTCACAAAATTGCGAAGGTATCCAAAATTCTTCAAGAATCTGTAAATTACTTCATCTTTAACTTTCTAACTTATTCTTCAAGACAACCCCAACTGGGTATTTTCCCTTTTCTATTCCATCTTTGAAAATTTAAAATTCATCCAATCTCTTCCATCTTTACTATCTCAACGACACTACTCCTTAACTTAGTCACAATGACAACCCAAGAAGTGGAGAAGAAATCACAAGACACAGTTCTGGAAGAGTTTCATCAGCTGGCTGGGAAACTTAGGAAAGATGAAGAGGGAGCACACCTTCAGGTTCTACTCATAATAGTGGAGGACATGGGCCGCATGCTTCATCCAAGCTGCATGGCGCCCTTATTCCAATAGAAAGAAAATGGAACATTTACGAAAGGAAGAAGAAGAAGCAGAATTATTATTATTTTTTTTTTTTTTAAGTATGGACGGGAATGGACGCCCGTCCAAAAGTAATGGACGACCGTCCATAACAGATGGACGCCCGTCCCCAATATTTATAAAAAAAATTTATTATATTTTATTTATGGATGCCCGTCCTTTGTATATGGACGCCCGTCCATGTGAGTGAATGGCCGTCCAAATTTGATGCACGGCCGTTCACTAGAAAAAAATTGTAAAAATATTTAGATGTGCGTTACACGTAGGCCGGTACAATATTTTGGTGTAAAAATCTCGGTGTCCCTAGCATTATTGTTTATTTAAAGTAAGAATGGGTTTTTTGGGTGTCTTTGTTTCACTATTCATATCCAACCCAAAATACATATTATTTGTTTAATTATTCTCAAAATTTAATCATATTTTATTCAACTCAAAATATTTAGATTTTTAATCTCATAGGTTTGTTAATTTAGCTAAATACTTACTACAATAAAAGTTTATAAATTAACAAAAACACTCAGACCCACCCACATTTGCCAGATTCTAGCCACCACTGTCGAAAGGTGGCTGGAATCTGCCGTAATGGTGCACTATCAGCCAGATCAAGCCGGTGCCGATAGTGCACCATTACGACAAATTCCAGCCACCTTCGGATGGTGGTGGCCGGAATCTGGCAAATGTGGATGAGTATGAGTATTTTTATTAATTTTTAATATTTTATTGTAGGGAGTGTTTAACTAAATTAACAAATAGTGGGTGTTTTTTTTTTTAGTTTTCAAATCATATTCTCGAAATAACAACCTAACTCAACTTTTTTTAAAATATTATTCAAAATAATAAAATAAACACATCATATAAGTTTTTTGTAACACAATTTGTTAGAAGACGATTTATATTTAATGAACAACATAAATTATATCTGTAGACAACATGAGGCCGATAAAAATGCTGAGAAATACTGCATCTGCATGTAAAATGTATTAGCCATTCTCATAAAAAGAAAAAAAAAAAATTTACATATTCTTTATCAAGTGAATGATTTTTCCCACGCGAAGTTTGCCATAATTACTTTTGCCACCCATAAACTTTGAAAAAAAAAAAAAAACATTTTTCCACCCATCGTTAAATTGAGATGTTAGTTTTAACAACAAAAAGGCATTATTGTTATTCAATAATGCTAGGGACACCTGGACTCTACACTGAATTCTTACACTGAATTACGTGTCCCATGACTCACACCAGTCACGTTTCACGTTCACAAATATTTTGTTAGTGAATGGTCGTTCATCAACTATGGATGGTCGTTCACTTATGATGGACTCTCGTCCATTTACTATGGACGGGAGTCCACATTTAAAGGAGCTCATTCATCAGTAAATAGAAAAAATAATATAAACAAAAATAATAGACAGTTGTTCATAGGTTATGGACGGACGTCCCTAAATAAAGGACGGGCGTCCACATATAATGGACGCCCATCCAATCTTTAAATAATAAAATTTTTATAAACAAAATTAATGGACAGACGTTCATATGTTAATGGACGCCCGTCCATTATTAATGGTTTTAAAAAAAATTAGGGATGCCCGTTCATCAGTTATAGACGGCCATCCCTGAATTTTGGACAGGTGTCCTCAAATAAGGGACGCCTGTTCATAATGTAAATATAAAAAAATAAAACAAAATTTTGGACGAGCATCCCTAACTTGTCGACGGGTGTCCCTAACGATGCCCGTCCAAAATTCATGGACGGTCGTCCATAACCTATGAACGGTCGTCCTTTATTTTTTGACGGGCGTTCATACTGTAAATTAAAAGAAAAATAAATAAAAAAATTAGGTTAAAACACAAATTTGGGGGAATTTTTTAAAATTAAAACACAGTCGCTTCTTATTCATCTTCATTCCCCATCTTCGCTCTTCTTCTTCGTCTTCATTCCTCATCTGCGCTCTTCTTCTTCTTCTTCTTCGAAGTTCTCATCTGCCGCGCTCTTCTTCTTCAAGTTCCCCATCTGCCATTATTATTGTAAGGTAATTAGTCACTTTGGTTTGTCAATTTTTTTTTTATGTTGGATGAATGTGTTGGATTTGAAATTTGTGTTGAATGGAGTTGTGGTGGAATATTATTTGTGTTGTAATTTGTTGAATTGAGTTGATAAAGAGAAATCCAGTCAATTTGGTGGGACTGGTTTGTGTGATTGATAAAGAGAAGTGTTCGTAGTTTGTGTTGTTCTTTGTTATTATTGGTTCAGAGTTAAGGGTTCATTTCTATCCTTGTAAAGTATATAAATCCTAAATGATAATGATCAAGAGAAAAGAAGAGAAGTAGATTCAGGCAAAGTGAATCTAGTTTTTGCTTCCATCTTCAAATATGTCATCCTTACCTCTGTTGGATGGCGTCTTTCCCTTCCCATGAAATAATTTCTTGGAAACCAAACATGGGAAAGAAATTGAATAAAAGAAAAAGAAGCCATCTGCGACAGAGGTTAATTGATGAGTATGTGAAGATGGTGAGTCGTTACATAAAAATTACATTAACTTTGACAGTTTCCACTTCTCTGTTTCTCAGTGAATTCCAGCTTCCTCCACATCTTTTCCATAGCATTGCATACATATATATAACAGATATTCAAACCTTGGAATTTCAGTCTATTTTGTCATCTTTATTAATAATCAAAAAGCATTTAAATTTCATCTTCCTTGAGAATTCCGTTAATTGCTTCTTTTTAAATCGTTTTCATGCATAAGAACAGATGCATACAGATAAATATCAAACATATAAACCTAAGATTCATTCCAAAGCCACTATTAACTATAAAATGTTTTGACTACCATGGACATGCATATGGTTCTGCCATCTGCTTGACAGCTCGCTTATGGCGCAAAGCCTTGAGCATGACTGAATCCTGTAGCAGAAGTATCATCCCATCGCCCCTCTCTCCCCTAAAAACTGGAAAATAGAATCACGAAATTGGCCTTGGCTTTATACGAAATAATTAAAAGATATACGGTTTCTCAAGGTAATTAATCAATTCAATTAAGGTATCTGATTCAGGGATCATGAGATTATCATTTCCCCTAAATATACAAGGGTTGTCATGCCAGATGTAATATGAACTTGGTTCATAAATTGGCCTGATTAAGTTTGGTTCCTTCACTTGGGTTTAGAGTGGTGACATAGCTGTGGCATGCGATTAAAGATTTTCAGTACAGTTGTTTAGAGTGGTGACTTTACTTTTCTCTACTGCATGTACATAGAATGTTCAATATGAGGCATCAATTCATAAGGATGTACATTTATACGTGATATATGACTTTTAAATTTCTGGAAGTCATATCACTCCACACACTTCTCAGCCATTATTTAGTTCTGAAAAGCATTATTCAGTTTAAGCTTTAACATATACACATAATGAATATGAATAAGATGGTTCACTTGACAAGTCTGTTAAAATTTAGCCTAATACAT
The DNA here is from genome assembly GCF_008641045.1 of Pistacia vera. NCBI lineage: Eukaryota > Viridiplantae > Streptophyta > Magnoliopsida > Sapindales > Anacardiaceae > Pistacia > Pistacia vera. The sequence continues at coordinate 96,597 of NW_022196542.1, forward strand.
GAGAAGTCCGTGAAAGTTAAATTACTGCTGTTTGTGTCCTTTAACATAAGTTTAAGCTTTTGGGTTGTTGGTTACAATATCTACACTGTAATATTCTAACATCTCACTATTATTTAATATTAGTTTTGCACACCATGAGCTGTACATTTGTAGCACAAATACAAAAGGCATGAAATATTGGTCATGGAATTTAACCATAGTCCATAGCACACTAATTGACAAATTATTTTACAATGTAAAATGTTACACTTACATGCCTGCTTCTGCCTCAGCCTCAGTCACCAACAGTTCCCCAAGAGAGTGTGTATATTGCTGAAACTGCAAATACCCACGAACATAAAAATTTAAACTAATTTCAATGGAAGAGTTGTGTAAGGCCCCAGAAATCAAACAAAAAACATAGAAAACAGCAACCACAACAGCAAGCATGGAAAAATCTTATGAAGTTTACTTCTCCTCTCCTTTTCACCGAATTAGAATAGGGAGAAAAACAATCATCAAACAATAGAACCTATTTCATATAAGGGGGTCCCAGATAGAGGTTGCATGTTGAAATCTTATAAAATCAATAATGGCTCAGAAGCATAAAAATTATTACTTCTTTAAAGATTCTTTGAAACATTAATTCAAGCACTTTTAGCAGTAAGTGAAGCAGATGACATTTCAATTTCTAAATTGACACCTTTCTTTTCTTTTCTTTGATACCTAAAAATCCCTTTACTCTCCCTACATGTTCACCGAGTTATAAATTATGGCAAGACTGCAACTTAGGTAGCCAAAAAAGGTTGTGATATATAATATGCAAGTACATGGCGTCAATAGGATTTGAACATTGGCCTCTTAATTGAAACCAATATTTTTTGCCACCACAACAAACTAATATTGTATATCATACTGTGTCTGAGTTTCTTTTCTTTCCTTTTTTTGTTTCATTTTTTCACTCAACTTCTATACATGTCTGTTTTGTTAGAGGAGAGAAAATACGTTTGAAGCAGATAAGAGGAAGCCCCTTACAACTTCTTAGATTTAGGTTTGAATCTCCTAAAAGAGTAAGATGGTGTTTCTTAATTTCCAAAGCAAAATGATCTGTTTTGGAGTCTGAGAAGCTTTCTCTTATTTCAATGGGATCTTCTTGTCATTGAAGATTTTCCCCTACGTTCTTATTGGAGTTGATTAAATAAGTTCTTTGTTTCAAAGTTTTCATATTGTCTTATCTGTAGACTAACTGTGATAATTGTTTTCCAATCTGTAGACTAACTGTGATAACTATTTTCCAAAAATGTGATAATTGTTTTCTACTCATATAATCGTAAAATATACATAATAAAAATACATGTATGATAACATAAATAGTTGGGCCCAAATTTTTCTTTTATTAAATACATGCATTCTTTATACAAAATTTAGTATCATATACCAAAAATCACCAAAACATGGTGGATAGTGTAGCTATTTCTCCTCGCTTGCTGACGTCCATCCGAACTGCGTCCTCACCTAGATCCTGCAAAAACATAGAAAAACAACGGGTTGAGCACAAAAGATGCTCAGTAAGTAAATCATCTACTCCTCTATCCCCGTAACTCTCTCTCTTCAATTCTTTCCGTACAATTACTATCTTCTCATTTACTCTCTTATTTACAATTCTCTCTATTTTTTTTTATTTTTTTTTTTATAACTCTTTTCTACTAACTCTCTTTTGTAAGTCACAGCCCCATCTTACTGGAGGCACGGCCGAGACTCGGTCCCGCTCTTCGTGACTTCTACTCGTTCTCAGCCGATCAGACTCGGTTATGCATGGATTCGGAACCCTTGGCCATGTGAGTGTATATTCTCTCTCGCGGGTACTCTCGAGTATAGCCCTCATCCGCATGCACTCTCACGGGCCACACCACTTTTCTCTCTCATACTCAGGCCGCTCTCTTTTTGCGGCGTACATGCGGGAATACTCTATCCATTACTCACGGGTTCTCCATCGCGCAACCTACTCTATTCTCTTTTTTAGCACTTTTCTCTCTTTTACTCTCTAGTGCTTAACCTCTCTTTCTCTTTACTCTTAGAGTAGTTGCTTCTAAAAAATTCTATACTCTTTCTCAAACTACCTCTCCAATGCACAAGTAATGTTTATGAATGACTCATGCTCATTAATGTATTCATAAAATGCAATTATGCCATGTAGCAATGATTAAAGTTCTCTACTCTTACTCATGCCTCTCTTAAGCCTTTCATCAAACAACTCATGTGTATACAAAAACTCTACTTTAATTATAACTCTTCTTCTCTCTTTAATCATCCAAAATGAGAGAAAACTCCCTCATACACTCTAAGTTCTTGTCAAGGACAACACTCCCAAAAAAAATTCATGTAAAACTCCTCCAACTTTAACTCAATTCCAAACTCTCTTCACACATCAAACAATTCTCATAAAGTAAACATATCCAACAACCATAAACTCAATACACATCTCATCTCAATTTCTCAATAACATAACATACACATGCATATCTAAATCTCTACTCAAAAGATTTCTTAAACCTCAACTTGGGTTGGATTTACTTACCTTATGATGGAGAGACTCCACTAGCTCTTCTCTTTTCCTTTGGTAGCTTGTCTTTTCTCTACAACTTTAAACAACAATACTATAAGACTTCAACATATCTATAAATAAATTTCACATCTAAAGCAAGAATTTTTACCTTAGGATGCTTTAGATTAACTTTCTACCATAACTACTCAAAAAGCCCTCTAAAATCCTTGAAAGATTGAATGAAGAGTTGAGAGAAAGTGGTGAATGGGAATGGCGATGGAAGAAGAAGAATGAAGGGTTTGCTAAACTTAATCCCTTTTTAGCTCATATTATAACCACTCTTTCCCATTTTACCCTTGCTCTTCCTTAGAGGTGGAAAATTAACCCGCCCGACCTGACCCGGCCCGGCCCAGCCCGCGACGGGTTACGTTGTTTAGTGGGTCGGGCCTAACCCGCCCGCCAACAAAGGCAGGCCGGGTTAGGCCCGCCATTATGGAGAAAATGGCTGGCCCAGCCCGGCCCGCCAACCCTAACCCGCAGGGTTAGCAGCGGTCCGGGTCGGGTTAGCCTGATTTTCTTATTTTCTTATTTTTTTTGTTTTTTTTAATTTAACTTTTCAAATAAATAATTATAAATATAATTGTTTTTAGTTAACTTTTCAAATATCAATAATTCAATTCAATTCAATTTTTTTTTTTTGTTAACATTTCAAATATTAATTCAATTTTAATACAATAAAATTGTAATATAAGAAAAATTAGACTTATTCATTTATCAAAAAATAAAATAAGAAATTACAACAATTATTGCCTCATTAAAAACCTCACCAAGAAAAACAAATAGGAGAAAAAATTGGTAAAGAAAAAAGAGTGCAATAATTGACAATTAATTACAAATTACATTTTACAAAACAACTAATTTGGGGGTGCTTACTAGGACCTCCTCATCTAATCATATATTACAAATTGAAATGATTCTACTAAAGTATTGTCGATACCTCGTTGATCTTGATGGCGCGATCGTTCAATACTCAAAGATATGTGAGGACTTCAATCATTTTTTGAGCAAGTTTAGTCCTCTTTTCATTTAAAATCCTTCCACTTGCACTAAATGTTTGTTCGGATGAGACGGTTGAGACAGGACAGCGAAAACATCAAAGGCGAGTCTTGATAATACCGGAAAAATACATTTTCTGGTCTCTAATACTCAAGATATCAAAGTGACCTGCTGTAAACATTTCGGGGGTTGCCAAATATTGTTGAAGTTCATTACTTGTGACTCTATGGAGGACAGTATATTAGTTGTTGTTGTTGTGGGTGGTGCTTCTAAAGAGAAGGTTGTGCTTCGGATGTCCTCTTAGCCTATTGTGCATTCAGAGTATAAGTCTTATTTGTTGTTTCTTCTGATACAGCTTCTCGGATATTTCGCTCTTTGCGCATGCGGATTCCCAACCTGTTTCATATTGGAAATATACTTCGAAAAGATATTTTTTACCTCTCCGATTTGATGACAATGTATTGTTTGTAAATTTTCACTTAAATTGTCAAAACCATTTTCAACATGCTAATTTAATTCTAGGATCAAATATAGCACCTAAACAATAAAGAAAATGAATGGGTTCCCAATATTTCAAAAAAAAAAAATTTTACATTGCTTTATTGGTGCATTTAAAATTTCATGTCTTTGTTTTTTGTAAATAACTCGGAATTTTTATAATTATATGTATTACCAATGGACTAGTAGGTAATACACACAGAAAGTTGTAAAGTGGATTGGTAAAAACGTTGAGAAAAGAATCAAAACTTTTAGCTATCTTCCAATCATTTTCTATCAATAATGGACCTCTATTATTGCTACAAAATAACTAATTAAATTAGCATAAGGTAAACGAATCAAACATTAAATAAGTACTATTCCATCTACCAGACATATCTAATCAAAAGTTTTAGGAGACATATTTGATTTTATACAAGCTTCTTGAAATTCAGCATTTCTTTTATTATACCAGTAATCCAAGCTAAAGATTCCTAATATCAGTATTTTGTTTAATTGTTTTCATACCACTTTTCACAATTAAATAATAAACATGACATGCACAACGTTAGTGAAAAAACTTCAAATTGTTATATAAAGATAATTAGTTTGAAAAAAAACTATAGCTTTACTATTAGAACCTGCATTATCTAAAGTTAACTTATTGCTTATGATAATATCATAATCTTCTAAAACTTCAACAATTTTATTATAGATTTCTAAACCACTATGATCCACATCCATTAATTAAATCCTAATAAAGATTATTTAATTTAAATTCATTTTCAAATAATGACTAGTCACACAAATATAATCTTGTTAGCTCTACCACTCCAAATATCGGCAGTTAGCAGCACTAATATGACAAGTATGAAATTTATTTTAATTCTAATTTCATTTTTAAACAATTTTATTAAATACATTCTAGTTGCAATTTTAGAATAACTTTTAAATCCTGGAAAAAATGAATTTTGAACAAATCTCAAAATATTTATCTTCAGCCATATTAATAGTGATCAGCTGCCGCAATATAAAAGCTAACTGTTCCCTATATATATCAGAATTATAACGCCAAGTAGTACCCATATTAGTTATTTGAGTTTGATTGCTTTCTCTATTTCCATGTTGATAATATGTTTATTAGCATGCCTTTTTAAAGTACTAGTACCATTATGAATCAGCTTTATAAACATTTACACAATATTTGCATCTTGCTTTTGACTTGAACGCCATTTTCTGTCTCGTAAAACTTGTCGAAATGCGCCAAACATTTGATGTGTGCCTGTCTTCGGTTCCGACGGTAGTGATGAACCCGTCTCAACTTGAGATGGAGTTGGACGAGGAGACGATTACGAGGATGACTTCTAGAACCACCGGGAGCTATTGGATCGACGGCATATTTTGAGGTGTATCGGATTCTGAGACTGGGATTGGGACAGTGGGACTATTTGAATCTCCTGCATTCATAGTAAAATCAGCGCGACAAGACTAGGATAGTAGTTTTCTTCATCATTGAAATTGATGGGAGAGAAATATCTATCCATTGTAGTTGAAAAAAAAAATTGATGTAGAAGAAATAAAAATTAAAGAAAGAGAATTGGAATTTGGAATTTGGAAAACTAGAAATATGAATTGAAAATTGCAAAAACTAATAAAAATTAAAATAAGAGCAAATTGATAACAAAAAGATTAAGAGAATAAATGAATAATTGAGAGAATAGAGATTAGAGAATAGAGAATATAAAAGAATGAGAGAATTTGAGTTATGAGAAAAATATGAGAGTTTAGGGCTAATTTATAGAAAAAAAATAGGGAAAGAAAATGACGAAAAAGACCCCTCCAACGACTATATTTCAAGGGTAAAAGGGTAATTTAAAAAAATAAATTAATTTAACATTTTTTTAATTTATTTTTCGGCCAACCCGGAGCCAACCCGCGAGTTGGCCGTTGGCAACAACCAACCTGGCGGGTTGGCCGTTGGCTACAGCCAACCAGCATGCAACCCGCTGGGTTGGCGGTCCTCCTACAGAGAGGACAAAATAGCAACCCACGGGCCATCGGGTTGCCATTTTGCAACCCGGCCCGCCCGGGGGTTGTTGGCGGGTTGGGCGGGCCGGGTTGAACCCTCTTCATTATGGGCCGGGTTAGGGTTGACCCGCCTAACCTGGCCCATTTGTTCCACCTCTACTCTTCCTTAGAAATTCCATCTTTATCCTTTAATTTATTACAATCACACCCCCAACTCTAATGCATTCTCCATGAAATTTTCTTACATTTCACTCCCCACTTTTCTTGCTAATTAGGGGTAGAATGGTCATTTTGCCCCTATGAAAAATTCTCTAGAAACTTTACTACACATTTCAACCGGCCCGTCGCTGCGGCAAAGACTTTTCCTTCGCCCCGGCAAATAAATCCAAAGCCTACGTCGCCGCGGCGAAGATTCTTCCTCACCTTGGCAAAAACTGAAATCTCAAAATTCGCCAAGTCTTAATCAATTTCAGGGCAAACACTCAACCAATCCAAAACATAAGTTCAACCAAGGGCCAACCAGCCAATATTAACCATATACCAACTCAAGTAAGAGCAAAACAATAAACATTTAGGCAAAACACCATAAATTAGCTACGTACCTCAAGTTGGGCGTTACACTAACAGTAAGGGATTATGATGAATAAAGTTATGACTGACTATGATGATGATTTTTTTATGTATACAGGCTTTAGAAGAAAGTATAAAATGGTGAGAGCCAAAAATACAACCATTCCTCATGAAGGCACATCGTCATCTGGAATCCAATTTCGAGACTTGCGACATAAAAAACAATACAAGGAGGTGTCGAAAAGAGATATTTGACTTGGAAGAAGTTTGGATTTAGGACTTATAACAAGTTTAGGATTAGGTGATGAAATCAATGGTTGGATTCATAATTTGAAATGGGACCGATTAGTGAGTATTAGATATGATGGATATAAGCATTTTATCTATGAGTTTTTTGGTAGTTTGGAAGTTATGGAGACAAATACTGATGAGTTTCCGGCATATACAATGTTTTTTAGATTAAAGAATCAGAAATTTGTAGTGAGACCGCAAGATTTAGCAACCTGGATATGATTTGATTTTGAAGGTTTGGATAACGTATCTAGAACGTGGTATTCCAAACAAGCTTGGATAGATGTTTTTGGGATAAGGATTTACCATCCACATAGATGTAAATCTACATAGTTAAAGAATCCTACTATGAGAGTATTTCACAGGTACGAAAGAGACAAATGAAAATGTGACAGTTAAAGATTTAATGTTCATGGAAGCAGCAATAGCAGGGAGACAAGTAAATTTAGCAAAGTTATTGATTAAGAAGTTGGGAGAGGTTCAAGCAAAAAAATGAGAAATATATTGGGGGATGCTTGTTACGTTAATATGTGAGAAGTTGGGTATTGAGATCACCTCTAATGATGCAGCAAATAAGATTAAGTTTTCTGCAAATAATGTTTGTATAAAATGGGTTTGATTAAAAAGAATGTGGCAGGAGAATGGTTTGTGACTAGGGATGAAATAGAGGGAGATGCAATGGTTCAGGAAGGTGTCAGTGTTCCAAAAGGGGTAAATCAAGGACAAGTCTATGTGTGCAAAAAAAGAAGAACGAGTATTGAACCTGAATCATCTCAGAATGTAAAAGATATGTCTTCTCATACTTTAGACGAAATAGTAAGCAGATTTGAGCGGATGGAAAAGTTTCAAGAGGAGCGTTTTTCATGTATTGAGAGGCAAATGCAAGAACAGCATGATCAATTGCAAAGTGATTTCAACTCGTTCGCATCAATAATAGAAGAAACAGTTGACATCATTGGGGAACGCATGACAGTGATTTTTAGCATGATGAAGAACTTCTCAATAACCTCCTTCTCTTCCAGTCAACCTCCACCCCCTGCACCATGATGAAGAATTTCTCAACAGCCTCCTCCTTGTCAACATTTTTGGGAAACGTACTATAAATGTTAATTATGATTATGTGTACTTCAAATACTAAGCTTGATGTACGAAGATTATATTTACCTTTTGTTTATAAATAGATTGATTTCAATGGATGTTCTTGATAAAGATTGTCTTTTGTTTATAAATAGATTTGCCTTTTGTTTATACATATATCAACTACTCTTTTGAATGCATATGTATATGTAATACTACAACTGGAGTCTGCAATGTGACGATAATATATACTGAAAACATTCATAATAAGTTACATTAAGGTCATTATCATGAATTCACAACCCTACAGCAAATAACCTACTCATACACAACCAATTACCAAAATACTAAAAACAAAACAATTGAATCAGCATACAACTCAACTGCATTCGGCAGAAATTAACCAAAGCATGAATAATTTCTACCAAATACAATTCTATATGCTTCAACCCATCAACAGTATCAAACATCTCCAAACGAGACATGTTCATCATTTACAAACTCCTGTCCAGTATAGAAATTACTTTGTCCTGCGAGATTCTGAACTAGACCAGTAGACATATGTCACTGTTTAACAACCACAATTTAGCACATGTTATAGAAAACTTAAGCCAATTACAATTATACAACATACATAACACATACCTGGGTAGTAATAACATCATTTGACAACACTTGAGTTTCCACATCGGCCACGGAAGTATATGAAAGAAACTGTTCCTTTTCTCGCTCCGCTGATGATCATTTCCCTAAAAAGTAGCATAACACATTAATAATCAAGTCGATATTATTCTAAACTTCAAATAAGTAAATAATGTTTCAAAAAATAAATATCATGTAAGAATAGGTGTATAACTCATACCAATTCTTTGTTTTTGTAATTTTTTCCTTTTAATCCTACGTACAATTTCTTCAACCTTTGATTGTTTTCTTCTACATGAAGGATGACCTTTGCTACGAACTGCCTATGGACTAATAATTAGACTATTCCCCTCTTTCGAAGGACTATCCCCATCTTGACTACTCAAACCGGTTGTGGAATAGATGTTCACTTATGTACCAAGCCCTCCCTCACTTTCTTTTTGCTCTAACTTTTTTCTCATGTCAATCATAAACTCCATCAAAATATTATAATCTTCCTCATTATTTGATGTCATATCAGCTACTGTCAGCATTAAATTAGACAACTTATCAAAACGTTGTCCTTCAATGTTGGTGCCCCACCTGTTATAACTCACCTTAATTTTCGTATGTCATATGTTTATATTTTTCCTCCAACGCCGTAAAATGTACTTTTCTGGAACATGTGAAACCCTTTTATGAATCAACACCATAATGGCATGTCTGCGACAAGTACAACGAATATCACACGAACTTTCTTCAAAGTATAGCGCAAACAGAACACAGTGACTACTATCTCCAAACCAAACATCTTCCAAAACTTGATACTCCTCATATGAATCACATTTATTCAAAAAAGGTCATTCACAATAAATCTTCCCCACAATCTTTCTAGAAACTCTTTAAACTTTGCAATTGTGTATGCACTTTAAAATTGTTTCTCCATAGGGTAATTAGTTATGCATGGTATCCAAGATTTGAAAGATCTAAAATCAGCCTCCCTTTCTTTTTCCACTTTATCTCGCAATACATTATCATATTTTTCCACAAATTGTTTCAAAGTAGTTTTGGAATTTACATACCCATCAAAAAATGCATGCATACTTTCACTATATTGGGTAGTAGACATACCTGCGCAGAAAGTATCTTTAAGAAATGCAGGCACCCATCGTACTCTTTCTTTGTACAATCCACATAACCATGTATTCTCGTGAAGGTTGTGCACATCAACAAATTGGTTCCACCGTTCTTCGAACTCTTCATGCGTAAAGGAATCATACACAATATTTTGCAACTGAAACTTTATAGTTTCATATTCCTTATACCCTCTTAATTTTTCAGGCAGTTTCTTCATTATCTGCCACAAATATCATCTATGTTTTGTACCAGGGGAAACAATCTCAATTGCATTTTGCATGGCCTTATCTTGATCAGTGATAATTCCATTAGGAGCAACATCCATGCATTCAAGCCAATAACGAAATAGCCATACAAATGTCTCAGTGTCCTTATGGGAAATTAACCTACAACCTAACAACGTCAAATGTCCATGATGATCAACCCCCACGAAAGCAGCAAATGGCATATCATACTTGTTCGTCAAATACGTTGTGTCGAAGGTGACAATATCACCGAATTCTTTATATGCAGCCCTACATCTAGCATCAACCCATAGCACATTCTATAATCGACTCTCTTCATCTACATCAATCATGTACCAGAAATTTGAATTCTCCTTTTGCATTTTCATAAAATACTCAAGTACTGTCGAAGCATCTCCAACTCCAAGTCGTAGCCTTCTCACTTTTTCAATGTAGTCCCTACAATTTTTTTGTAGAAACGTCAAATTCTCTACACCTCCTACCTCAACTGAACATGATTGAAAATTGTTACACGGTCTAATCCCAACTACATCATTAACTTCAAGTCTCTTTTTCACATAAGTTTGTATCATTCGGTTAACCTTGAAATATCTTCTTTTTGTTAGACTTGTAAGATCATGGTTATGTTCAAGTACAACTGATTTAATTTCCCATTTGCATTTACCATTCAAAGCTGCACTAATCCAACTCTTACAATCTGTTTTGGCAACAGGTTGTTTTTTCAAGGTATTTCTGGACTTATATCTCTCCTTCCCAGAACAAGAACATGCCACTCTCACATATCTCATCTCTCCATCATCGCCTTTCTTTGACGTACATATCATTGCTTCAAATCCCATTTTGTTACCATACCATTTGTAATACTTCACCAGACTATCAACTGAATCAAACACCATTCCAATATGAGGCTCCACTTCTTCCTCTGCACATCCTATATCTTCTAATTCATCACGTTCATTTTCCTGATCATTTAATAGTTTTATAATAGACAAAATTAGAATGTACTAATACAACACATCAAAAGAAAAAATACAATACAATAAATTTAAAATCATGTTAACGAAAAAGTTAAGGTTTCGAGCACAATTTACCTTAACATCATTGAAATGAAGCAAACTAGACTCTTTCATATTCTGTAATTGTCACGACCCAGATCTACACCCCTGGGCTGGGCTGATCGGCCTACTGCGGCCCACTCTGGGCTGACCCCAGCGTGACTCACTAGGACTATCCTCGGCCCTGGACCACCGAGTTTCTTTCGCCTTCCCCACCACTCGAACCCATGCCCTCCAGGCTTAACAGGCAATGGGAAGCATGGTGAGTACCATCAGGCCAGCTTCTGCACGATGAAGCAGAAGGTGGCAATAGGTATAAAACGAAGTTTTTTCATTTTTCTTTCGCTCAAAGAATTTTGGCGCTTGTTTTTGGAGAAGCCGTATCGGAGAAGCTAATGTTTTTCGCAAATAAAAAAAAAAAGTAAATTAAAATAACATTTGATTATATTATGGACGGTCGTCCATATTATATACACGACCGTCCTTTCTATATAGACTCCCGTTCCATGAATTTTGGACGGGCGTCCACACGTTAGGGACGCCAGTCCAAAATTTTGTTTTATTTTTTTATATTTACATTATGGACAGTCGTCCCTTATTTGAGGACGCCCGTCCAAAATTCAGGGACTGTCGTCCATAACTAATGAACGGCCGTCCCTAAATTTTTTTTAATTTTTTTAAAACCATTAATAATGGACGGGCGTCCATTAACATATGAACGCCCGTTCATTAATTTTGTTTATAAAAAATTTATTATTTAAATATTAGACACGCTCGTCCTTTATATAAGGACAGTCGTCTATAACCTATGAACAATTGTCCATTATTTTTGTTTATAATGTTTTTTCTATTTACTGATGAACGGACGTCCTTTAAATGTGGACTCCAGTCCATATAATATGGACGGGAGTCCATCGCAAGTGAATTCACTAGCAAAATATTTGTGAACGTGAAACGTGACTGGTGTGAGTCGCGGGACACGTTATTCCATGTAAGAATTCGGTGTAGAGTCCCGGTGTCCGTAGCATTATTGGTATTGTTTGTTCGCACAATATATATTATATGACTAATGTTACTTAAACCCTTAAATTACAAACACATAACAATTACCTTCACAAACTTAGAAATTAGCCATTTAAACCCCTATCTTTACTTTCTATATTTCATTAAAATTGTATGTATTAAACGCCACCAAACAACTCAACCTCAAATTATTTTTTCTTATAAAATCATCTTCCATCTCTTTTCTCATTCTCTACTTGAAGAAAAAGAAAATGAACAAAGCAAAACTCATCTCTATTTTATGCAACCGTTAGCTACCTCGGAGAAGTTGCAATTTCTTTGTGGATTATTTCAATTTTGACGATTGATTGATGATCGAAGTTGGGTTGCTATTGTTTGAGATTTTTGGCGATTGAGGTTGATTGTGAGTGGCGATTCAATGGTTTGATGTAGCTATCAGTGGTAGTTTTCTACAGGCTACTGAGCTCACCCTTTGCCAGATTGTCGTACAATGGCACAGGTTGAAAAAAGGTTGGCCATAATCACACCTAGTTGGGTGTGATTCTGACTTTCTTTTTTTCAAAATTTTAATTTTATAATTTTCTTATTTTTCGATATGTTATTTTAATAATTGGCTTTATTTTTTAATTTTATTAACCCTAAAATTAATATAAACCAAACTAGGGGTGAAAAATACATTTAATAAAGTTTGAGTGTGAAAATGTCATGAAACCTCATTAAAAAATTATAAAGTCAAATAGTAAAAGGTATTATAGTCTTTTCTTATCTTTAACCCTATCAGGTAACAGAGTCCATTGACAGATATTGAGGATGGGTGAGAAATTGTTTTTCTCAAAATTTATGGGTGGGAGAATGTAATTACGGCAAACCTTTGGTGGGTAATTACCATTCACTCTTCTATTTCTGATTGAAAGTATAAGGTTGGGCCATTTTATTTAACAATCTTATCCTCTGGTATATGGATCTATTTAATAACTGTAACAATGTAAAAAGACAATATATATGAATGATTATGAAGATGAAGTTTCTTATCATTTCATACCCAACTTGTACCATTAGCAGATCCCCATTACGGGCCCAACTAGAAACTACATATTGCAGCAGAGGCCTGGTCCGCCTAGATTTTAATCCATATACTTTTTATAGGGCTTGCTCAGCCCATTCCATATCCATATCTACACAATCATGTTCAATGTATACTAAATTACTAATACAATACGAAAACAACGTTACTTTGGTAATATTATATACAATAAAAATCGTGAGTAATATATTTTATTTACACCTCATCTATTATTTTATTAGACTTCATTTATTTATGTTCTTTAACTGCTTTTAATATTACTTAATACAGCCACATCATTGCGTATTTGTTAGTGTCATTGCTTGGCCGAGTCATGAACAGAAAAAAACTTAGAACTTATTAAAACAATATCATACACATAATTCACTTATAGACTCTATTTTGATATATTAAATGAATTGCTTTTTTTAATAGTTTCCATATACAGTAAGATACGTATAAAGTAGATATGAATCTCAATTTTGTTTTCTATCAATTTTTATGTGGAAGAAAAATACTTGGACCACCTTCTCATAAGTCACATATAGGGTCGGCATTTCCCAACAAAAATACAGTTTTCTTCAGTGTATTTGAATCAAGAATTAAAATGTACAAGCCAAAATAAGCTAGAAGCGCATTTCGGCCTTTACTTGTAGAGGGCAGTATCTGCTCTTATAGATTTCGATGATCCTTTTCTACACCACGAAACAAAAATCTGGGTCCACGGATTCACAAAGCCTTAATCTTTGAGAACCCCATCCCACCAACCATTTATAAAAGTTACAAAAAAAAGAAGAAAAGAAAAAAAGGAAAGGAAAAGGTAAAGAAGATAAAGATATTTACTTTTTCCTAAAAGAAAAATGTATCAAAAGAGTTCAACCATGTCCATTGAGTGTAAGAGTTCCCCCATCCTAAAAAACATATTATCATTATGAATTTTTACATATACGTAATGTGATGTTTTGGCAAGATTATGTATTTTACTGACAGGAGAGATATTTTCTTCCTTATTAACTTATAATATTATCATATTAGTAATCATTATTGACTCAATAATCAATTATTTGATTTTTATGAAGAACGTGGCGGTGGGAGACCCTTTGACTTGTTGTTTAAGTTTGAATAACGGTTAAATTACAGATAAGTTGAGTCTATCCCGAGTATTATTATGTAATTGTCAAATATTTTTTTTTTTTTTTTTTTTAAACATAGGTATCCAATCTACCATCCAAAATTTTATTTTATATTATTTGTATTAAATATTTCAAATATATGAATTTTTATTCTTTAATTTTACCAATAAACCCATTTCTTTTCTGTCCTCGTACATTTTCTGTTGCTGCTTTTTTTTTTTTTTTATTCTGAATAATGTTCTCTTCGCCGTATAATAATTAATAGCCGGTAATGTAATAAAAGAACAGAAGAAAAATAGCTGGAATATAGATGTATTTGGAAATTAATGATCGCTTCCAAGGCACAATTTTTCTTCGAAGTAGTGATGTCTATAATATATTAATATTAGATATCTGTCCATTCTACAGATCTAAAATATTACTATAAAATGATTAAAAATTATTATTTTAACTTTGAAGTTGTGAGCTTTTGGTTTACTCCAAAATAACAAGAAGACCATGCCAAATTTTAGGCACGAGTCGTGGGGATTTGAATCTTTAAAGTCATTAGACTACAAGTCTACAATAATAAATTGCAGAAAGCACATCCCACATGTAGTTCTTTATTAACCTACACAAAACCATGGTAATTATATAACGAAATAACTTTAATTTTAATTAAAAATAAAAAGCAATCAACATTAATAATACGAATATATATATTGTTTAAGAATAATAACTAGTTCAAAACACGTTTAGAAAACCGTTGTGTAACAACCCTTTACCTTACCTTAATGGAGTGAGGGATGGATTGAAGAGTTAAAAGACAAAGAGGTGTTGAGTTTAAATTGTAACAAAGGTAAGGGATGGCCAATTGGCCACCAATTACCATTTAAAAAAAAAAACGCTGTGCAGACAGGGACCAAACGTGATTATTCAAATTAGTTGAACTATCGAAAGTGGTTAACCATAAATTAAGGCTACTGCCGCGAGAGACAACAACAAAACGATGTCGTGTCAGTTTCTAGAGTTGACACTTTTCGGTGTCACATGACAGACAGCAGTTCAAGTTGAATCTCAGGAAACGGACAGTTGGCAGTTAGCAGCCCAAGAGTGTGAGAGTGAGATAATAGTGATGAAGTAATGATGTCATATTTCAATTACTTTGAAACTTTATTATTATGATTATTATTTAGTCACCTTAGCATCATCGTGACATGCTCATAATACGACACTTTCCATTACTCTATATTTAACATTTGTGAATGGGACCTCTCACACTCAGAGTCTTTAGGACGCATAAATCAAATTGAAGACGATGTCCGGTGTACGGTTCAATTAACGTTTATAATACCAATCTCGAATGTTGTTTTCAAATGATCTTAGATGGGTGATTGTTTAATTGCAAAAATAATTTTAAAATATACAATATCTTTCAAAAGGATTTTAAAATCCTTATCTATGAAAGAGATTTCTAAGGAAATTATAGGTAGTCGATTGTTAAGAACTTAAAACAACTTTATGTTTGTTTGTTTTATTATTTTGAGTAATATTTTTTAAAAAATTGAGTTGAATTATTATTACGAAGATAGAATTTAAATTTGAAAATATGTTTGGTAAGTTTATTTTTTAATCCCCTGCATTTATTAATTTAGTTAAACACCCGCAATAATAAAAGTTTTAAAATTAATAAAAACACCCCCACCTGGCACTCACCCATTAAATGCTAGCAGTGGTGGCCAACTATCGGGAATATTTGGGTGGAAAGGGTGTTTTTTTCAGTTTGTAAACTTTTATTGTTGAGCAGTGGTGGCCAACTATCGGGAATATTTGGGTGGAAAGGGTGTTTTTTTCAGTTTGTAAACTTTTATTGTTGAGGGTATATAGTTAAATTAACAAATCCAAGAAGTTAAATATTTTGAATTGAATTGAATAAAATTAGATTTTAAGAATAGTAAAACAAACATGTATTTTGAATAGGATGGGATAGGAATAAGGAAACAAACACAACTTTTAATAATTGTTAGGAATTTTATGAAAAATAACATTATCTTATAAAAGGAAACAGAAGTTAACAAAAAAAATTTGTTTATGCAACTTTTATGCTCAATGGGTTGTCACGAGAAACATTAAGCAATTTTTGTTTTTTTAGAAAAAAAGGTAAAATTAAAAGCAAAATGATGATATCATCATATTAAGATCTCTCGTGTTTAAAAACAAAAGTTTGTAATAAGATTTCTATAGCCATTAAATAATGGTAATCTTTCTACTTTTAATACAAATGTAAAAGTTATCACTATGTAATTTTCAAATTTTAAAGATCTATTTGACAAAAAAATGCAAAATTATTATTTAAATGGGTTGAGTTAAGTGGCAAACCATCAAATTATGTTTAAGAACTCAAAGTACAATGTTTAAAATAATGCTATACTTACAATTAAGTCATACAAATAGACAAAAAATAAAGGTTAGAATAGTCATTTTATATGAATTTTATATAATTTTTACCTATTTGAATGATTTAATTGTATGACTAAATTATAAGTAATATATTATTAAATGTTTAATGAGTGAAAGAGACTAAAGTTAAATAACTTAATTAGAAAATTACATTTAAGAGAGATAAAATGAAAGTTCCTAAACAAGGGGGCCCAAAGTTACAATAACAAAACATTTTAGAGTTTAGACGACGAAATTATAAAGTTTTCAAAATTTGTGAAGGTTGACCACCCCATACCCGCCCGCCCCTGGTTGAGTTCACATGCTCATCTTTCGAAATGCATACTCATTACTAGAAAATAAAGGGCAATTGCCCGTGGGTTACGTGTGGGTCAAATGTCATAATCAAACATTGCTTTGGTACAAAGACTGATCTTAATATTTTACGTCCCTTTATCCAATACCACACTCCTACTCCTACTCCTACCCAGTTCCTAGTAGCCAAACACAAACAGACAAACTTACATCCACACACCACAAAATCCCCCCTACTTTTCACCTTTGTTAATTAGCCATATTATTGGTTTTTTCTTGATTAGCTGTTATAATACGTTCTTCGGTTTAAATCATTAACACATTAATATATAATAATTACAATAATAAACATCCACCCCTAACTTTAATCTTGATCATTCTATATATTAACTACAATCAATGACAGATTAATCAAATAATTATTCTACCTCGACGTTCACTTTTTCATCATTTTATTGTTTGTTCGTATAACTGGCTATTGCCTTTCTTCTGACCTTCCAATTCTAAAATTTGAACTACTAGTTGAGAAGATAAGCCAACCGTTTACTCTTGAAAAGTTTGTGCATTTGGTTTCATCTAACGAGAGATAAATTTATTAATTAAATGGGAATCAAACAAAGGCTGCAATAATGAAAGTGAAAGCAGTGTAGGACTAAGATACAAAATGCATAGATTGGGGGTAGGAGACTTTATTTAAAATATAGTCAAGATGGACACTCAATTAATTAAAATAAGTTTTGGGTGTAACTAAACAACTATATAGGATTCCATGACAAATTTTTAAATCTACCTAATCAAGTTTCTAGACTTGAATTGTTTTTCCGACAAGTTGAAGAAATTTCCTAACGTGTTGACGAAATTGCAATTATGTTTTGCTATCACTGAATTGACATGAAATGTAAAAAACTTACAAAAGTATGGTGAGTAAGCACCTACCTAGTTGGTTTGATTTATACTAATAAACTAACAAACACCATTAATCGTGTTTGATGGAAGTCTTTGTCAAACCGAATATTTATCTGATAATGGCGCGTTGTACTATGCATGGAGATACTCATTAAACTCCTTGAATAAGCTGATTGTCAAGGACTAAATGACTCTCTTGTTTGAACTTTTAAGAAACCATCTGGTCCAGCTGTCATTAATTTACCACTGATGAAACCTACCAAAAGCTTTCAAGTTTCCAGAATAAATTCACCTTACAATTGTGAACTAAAAGTTTGACAAAACACGAGTCGATTTTGGTGACTAAGATACCTTGACATTTGAAAATTGGTAACTGGGATTAAGGCCATCAATGGAAAGAATTTTTTAGCACAAACTTGGTCGTCAATAAGTTTAGTAGCAAAGTAACAAGTGAAAATGACCATAAATTTTGAGAGAACCACAAGACGAGGGAACTTCTTCGTGCCTCTCGTTTGATTTCTTGCAGAAGTGGATAATTTAGCTTACTAACACGTTGAGTGCTACTTATTCCAGTTTGCCATGTGGGCTCATGGGTGACCCTAAAACAATCAAAAGGTTAGTGGAGATAACCACTTAAAATATAAGTCCATGAAGAGAGTGGGTTGCTTGAAATCAAATCATCAACGCGCAGCGTTTGGTTTCACTAGCAAACTAATGTTATTACGATTTAAGAATCACACAAACTGGGATATTTGTTCCTCTATTAGGACACAAAATTTGGTTTTGAGTAATATTCACGCTTCAAAAGGTATCAAGAGTCAAGACAGAATAGGAAGATGAGGTGAGGCATAGAAGATCTCTGCAATATATATATATATATATGATAAAAAAAAGAGTAATAAATAAATCTTCGAAAATGCACAAGCATACTCGAAAATCGAATCCTTCCTAACTGTAGTGACACAAACAAAAATATAACATAGAGACTGCCCAATTGATACTTACATCCTAAGCAATAATACCGGAGAAACCAAATCATTGTACAGACTATGTGAGAAAGGTCTGAAATAGATAAACCTCATAACATAAAGAGGTATTAAAACCAAAATCTTCCATGAAGCCCCACACGCATTGTTTGTCTATGGAGCAAGTGGCTGTTGCCTGCCTTGCCCGTTGTTGTATCCATCATATGGCTTCGTCGACTTGTTAGATTTTCTCTTGATAACGACAATCCAAGTAACCGCTTCCAACAGTACAGCGATCCCACCCAAGACTGCGATCACAATGATGTAAGCTGTTTTCCACTTTTCTGCAGGATTCAAGATGTCCAGACCTTTAAAAATATTGAGGATGCCAAGGACCAGTATTGCATATCCAACACCGTGGTGATAAATATTCCAGTAAAATCGATACTTGTGGTCCTTCTTTGGTCTCAAGAACAACGCGAAAATCTAACAAGAACCAAAAATAGAGTTGCCATCAGAACATACATCAACTAAAATTTAGTATCAAAGCCAGTTGGCATTACTGAAAGTAAAATGTTTGAATAAATATCTATCGGGATCAATTCAATCCACATAGTTCTAAAATCTGAAAATTACTTCTTCCTTTTTGCATATACTCAAAACAAATTTGAGCAATGTTTGTACTAAGTCTGTCCAACCGATAACAGGGGAATTTAAAATGGAAGAAAAACAGAACCGAAAAAGAATTTACCTGAACAGTTGCAAGGCAGAAAACGGCAATTCCAATATTACGGTGGTGGGAGTAAGTAACCCCTTTTGATTCACTTCCAAGCTTGAGACCAGTTCCCCAGCCAGCAACACCAATAACATAGGCAGAGGATTGGCAGGATGCATGTAGATAAAACCATGCTGGATCTGCAGACTCAAAAGTCCTCACATACCTGGCAATAATTGCTCCAAGCGGAAACAAAATTCCCCAACTCACAGCGTTCAATATCCCATGAATCTATAACGCAAACATCAGATTTTACAATTTGTCAAAATCAATTAAAGAATTTGATCGCACTATTTTAATCGATCCATAATCGAATCAAGGAACCCCATAAATATATATTCATATCATTCAATAACGAAATAATCCCAATTCATTCTCATCGATTTCAGTCTATAGTAAGTAAACATGAATTATGTTTTACTGGGTCAAAATTTTCTAGATTTAAGATATGCAGAATAAAAAATAAAGAGATAAAAAGTCAAAAACAATAAAAACAAAAGGAAATACTGACATTTTTCTTCTTGGTTCTGGAGTCTGTTCCAGTACTACCAGCAGTACTCTGAGCTCCACTCAAATCAAGAGTCGCCCTAGCGTTCAGGTTCGCAGGCGCAAAGTCGTGTTTTTCCAGCATACCATTAGCCCCAACACCAGGGCCCATCTGCCAAACCTGGTTAACCTTTCCTGCCTTGGCTAGCTCCTCCGGCACCTTAACTTTCCCATAAAGTCTCATGAACCCTCCTGACTCATCGGCGCTCGTGTCCCACACTTCAAACGACAGCTTCTCCGGGACCACAGAGCTGTAACTACTTATGTTATACGTCTTAACGGTAACGGCGCCGGTAGAATCTTTGGATGCGACCAGTGACTGAGCACCCGCCATGCCTGTGCCCGTGGGATTTATGGCCCACGCGATCCATCCGTTGGAATTGGAGGGAGTCGCAACGAATGCTACTGATAGAGATCTGTTGGTGGAATCGTAGGAGAAGTGAAGATAGGAAGCGAGTGTTGGGAGGTCCAAGCAGTGACTGTACACGTTGTTGTTTGTGAGCTTCTGTGACTTGCAAGTCTGCGACAGCGCGGGTGAAATTAACAGAAACAGAAATGAGAACCCCAAAATTAAGGAACGAGAAGAGAAAGAAAAAGAAAAAGAAACAGCCATTGATGCGAAGTTTGGGCTGAATTTAGGAGAGATGATAATACAAGTGGCGGATTTTAATCTTTTATAGCGACCTTCAAGGGAGGGAGTGAGAAACTATATGAAAAGCTGGAACTGTTTAGGAAAGGTGATAACTAATCGTGTAATGACACGTGGAAAACAGATTCTGTATGATAGTGATGTGGAGTAGTGTGGTTGGATAACTGACTTACTCGTCGACTCTAGATTGACTAGCGTGAAATGGGAGGATCGTGGTCATCACGCGGAGGATATGAATTAAGAAGCACGGCACGTGGGGTCGTAGCTTCTTGTCCAATTTAATCATAAGTTTTGAATGACCATGAGTTTGGGCTGAGCTGATTTTTCAATTTGGATTTTAGCCCAAAGTTTAAATAGAACCCATTGGACTGAAATAAACTTGTTCTGATGTTGAATCTACTTCAAAAATCTATTAGGTAGATATTAAATTGGTGATTTCATGAGATATTTATCTAATTTTGCCATTAATATTGTTAGGAGTTAGATATTTATGTAATATTATAAATATGATGGTCAATTACGAACACTCCAGTGTTTTCCATGTATGATTTGGGTGGTGGACGAGGTGGACTTGATGCTGTGGAGGATGACAGGGGTCAATCGATCTGTAAAAAAATTACTGGACATATAAAAAATGTTTCACCTATTTTCACCCGTTAATCAAATACATTTTATCAATTTTAGTCAATCACGTTGGTTATGGATTAATTTATTTCTACCTCGGGAGATGGGAATAATACTTAATGCTGGCAGTCCAAATTTGGGATTGAAATTGAAGCTTTGCTATGTGAGTATACGGCATTCAAGGAAATCCATTAAAGTTTCCTGCCTTTACATATATAATCTAAATTTTTTAGATGGGATATACTAAAGAATTTTGTCGTCATTGATTACGTTAACAAGAAAAAGCAAAATTACCCAATTGACATATAAATAAAGGGAGAACGACTTATACATACCTAAAGTTTGTCGAAACAACAAGTTGGTACCCAAAAGGTTTTGAAACGATAAATGGGTACCTTCCGTCATGTTCTGTTAGTGTTTTTCGTTAGATAATAGTGAAAAGACTAAAATGCCCTTAAAAGTTTAATTTTTAGTTTTTTAAAAATCTCTAAAAACCCCCTATATTTGCTAATTTGACTAAATACCCCAATATATAAAAATTTTATAAAATAACAAATACACCCCCGCCACCACAGTACCGGATTCCGGCCACCACCGTCGGAATCTGGCCGGAAAATTGTGTTATGACACAGATCCGTCGGATCTGTGTCGTAACACACCGATCTGGCCTTTTTNTACCGCCATTGCAATCCCTCACCACCGCCCGATCTTTGTCTTCTTCTTCTTCTCCCCCTTCTTCTCTTCTGCCGCTTCTCTCTCCCTCCCACAGCCACAGCCATAGCCATAACCACGCTCCTCTCTCCCTCCCGAAACCCCAAAGTCACCACCACCACCACCACCACCCACCACCATTCCAACCATTTACCGCCATTGCAATCCCTCACCACCACCCGATTTCGGTCCCATTTGGCTCGATCTCGGCTTTGTTGGTCGTCCTCATCATCACCACAAACAACACCACCCTTCCACCTCCAAAACCTCCATTTTCCCCGATAGTGGTAGAGGGGAAGCAGTTGGTGGAGAGAAGAGAGGAAGAAAAAGAGAAGAAAAAGAGGAGAAAAAGAGGAGAAGAAAAAGAAGAAGAGGAAGAATCTGATGGAGAGAAGAGAAGAAGAAAGAGAGAAGAAAAAAGGAGAAGAAGAAAAAGAAAAGGAAAAGGCCAAAGGAAAAGAGGAGAAGAAGAAGGAAAGCAGTCAACAGTCAACGGTGGTGTGTTGAGAGAAATGGGTTTTGACACTTTTACCCTTAACCTTTTAAAATAAAATAAACAGTGTTAAATTAAGGGTGGGTATCCGGAATAAATCAAACCAAGGGTATTAACCTTGGATTTCGGTAAACCATAGGTGGGAACATGTCGTTTGCTCTAATTAGATTATACTTTTTCATAAATGATTTCCATGCAATTAACGTTACATACAATTTTAAGACGTTATTTGCTTAAAGCTTATTAGTGAAAACATCTTGATTGCATATTGAACGGTCCATAAAAATTAGCATTTGAAAGGTTAAAATAAAGTGAATACTTTTTAAAAAAGGCGCACTTGTGCATTTGGGAATAGAATTGCTTTGATTGTGCCAACTAAGGCTATGATACGAACAACCATTAAAATTGTGCAATGAACTGTGGCACATGCCCATTAAAGTATCATGTCAGAAAAGTTGTCCGTGATCGTGAAGATTACCGTGTTAGAATTTTAAGACTTTAATATTTAGAATCAATACTTCCAATTTCCAAATTAATATAAAAATAACAAAAATAAAGATAACTGCAGATGGGCTGAAACATAAATATTATTCATCCCTCAAAATACAGAAATCAATGGGAACATCCAAATCTCCGTAACTAAGGCAGTAAATATCGAA
Source organism: Pistacia vera (assembly GCF_008641045.1). Taxonomy (NCBI): domain Eukaryota; kingdom Viridiplantae; phylum Streptophyta; class Magnoliopsida; order Sapindales; family Anacardiaceae; genus Pistacia; species Pistacia vera. The sequence goes on from NW_022196542.1 coordinate 119,958, forward strand.
GGTAACGTTAAAATCAAATGTAATCAAATCACAAAGCCAAAACACCTAGAAAAAACAGAATCAAACCCAGAAACAAACCCAAATTATTACTTCTAAGTGTTGACTGTCCACCCTTTTCAGGAGCAGTGGATCCACCGGCTGAACTTGAAGGTGTAGCCGTAGGTGCTGATGCAGGTGTCAGACTCTCTGGAGTCCCAACCAAAGCCAAAGTTCCCTTAGCTTTGAGATTGGCCGGAGCGAAGTCATGCTTACTGGGATGACCATCTGAAACTTTAGCACCAATCTGCCAAACTTGGTTCAAATTCTCTACTTTATCCGGAACTTTCAACGACCCATAGATTACCCAAGTACCGTTGGAACCAGATTCGGCCTTCAAGTCCCAGACGTCAAAAGACAACTTTGATTGCACAATGGAACTGTAGGAGCTGATGTTGTAAGTTTTGACGCCCAAGGAGCCGCTGGATTTTAGAGCGATTAACGCCTGGGATCCAGCCATGCCGGTGCCGGTGGGGTTGATGGCCCAGGCGATCCAGCCGTCGGATGAGGCCGGAGTTGAGATGAAGGCTATGGAGAGAGAGGAGTTGGAGGCATTGTAAGTGTAGTGAAGATAGGAGTCGAGAGTAGGGAGGTCAGTGCAGTTGGCATATAGCTTGCTGTTTGATAATTTTTGGGAGTTGCAGGTGAGGGAATGTGCAGGAGATATTAGCAGAACCCAGAGAGAAATACATAGGATTAATGAAGAAAAGAAGGGAGACGCCATTTTCAAGAACTATAGAAGGAGAAACAGAGAGATGCCTCTGATGTGTCTTTTGAGGACTAGGGCACTTCCAGCTTTGGATGAATATATAGAAAGAAGATAAGAGGGAACTGACGGTACGGCGTCGTTTGATTAACAGATATTAATCGCTCATTCATGAAACGTTGATAATTCTTATCAGTAATTAAAGCAAGAAAAACTTTCATTGGTTTTTTTAAGGAAAGTTTCCGTAATGATGACTCAACATAAATATTCAGTGTACAAAGACAGTCTTTTCAAGTGAAAATTCTACCGTTCGAGAACACCTTTAAATATTTTTTATATTATATAAACTCTTTATTATAAATAATTTATTCATAAAAATAAGAATTTAACTGTTTTTTATTTTTTAAATATAAATTAAATAATAAATCTGAAATCAAATTTAATAAAAAATTTATTTATTTATATAAAAAATACTCTTTAAATAAAAAACATCTTTAAAGATACTTTTATGCTTTTATTATCATAAAACCCTTTCAAAATTAATTATGAAAGTAATTTTAATTGGTAAAAACTAATTAAAATTTCTATATATAATTATATATGTGAAATATACGAACCTTTTTATTCCAAATGTACGGAATCTAATCTTCTGATCAACTGTTCTCCTTTCGAATTTTGTTCAACAGCTCAAAGTACATTCCATTTGTCACCTTGCACCGGACAAGACAACCCAATCGAGTCAAGGGATATTACTGAAACGACGTTTTATTTTTCAACTGACTCTGATTCTCCTCCATCCAGTGCACGTCTTTTACGTAATGCCTTTTTAATTTTTCTTTTTTCACCCTGACCCTCGTACACTCTTAACGCACGATGAACGAGTTAAAGAGCGTTGAATTTATCAATGTGAAGTATGATTCATGCCCCTCTCAAAGAGCATGAATTACATGACTTCATGTTTTTCCTTCCCCAAAACGTTATCGACAACTCTTCTCTTTCTCACGGCAGACAATTTGGAATTTGCTCCATTCCACATTCTCTTTTGTGCCGACTGTCAAGTTTTAACTGAAATCATTAGTTTTTGTTTGAATCCCATTTTTTCCATTTTGTTAGTTAAAGTTTCGTTTGTAGCCTTTTTTTATAAGACAGATGACTTGTTATAAGAATTAGAAAATGTTACCATGATATATGTTTTTTGGTGAGCGGGGGCTTTTGTATCAATTTATACGCATCTCAGCTAATTTTTGGATTCATTGAATACCTTACAAACCCAATGGATAAGTATGATAGGTTGTTATTTATTCGAACACAAGACCTCTATGTAACTTAAGGTTTTGTCATTCGATCACAAACTATGTTTTTATTTTATCATGATTTTAGTTTAATCGAAATATTTTAATTCTTGGCATGGTCTCTTTGAATATAACTGTTTTCAAAAATTAATTTTTGTAAAATAATTAAAATTGCATAAAAACAAATTAAAATTTATCTCATTTCTTCGTAATTATGTTTAGAATTTAGATGGTCAACCAAATATTCTCTTATGACAATATTTGCTTGTTTCTGTTTATGCATTTTATTCGTTTTTCCTTTGTTTCATAGCTCCATAATTCCATTCACATGTGAAAGCACGCTAATCTTGCCCGTAAACAACCACTAATTAACATAATTAATGTTTACATTACTTATTATTATTTGTTCCAACATATTCTCTTATGACAATAATGAAGCTACAACTAATTCCAATTAGGCTAATAACGATTAGCCCAGTACACATAATTTATAAAATTAAGCAAATTAAGAATGCTAAGAAGTGCATAAAACAGATCCAAACGTGTACGATTCAGATCGTTCCCTCCAAGCCACTCTTGACCAAATTGTCCACTCACCAAATTGGTAAATGACACTAACACTGAGCTAATGAAAAACCCCATGGATGTAGAGCAACAAGACAGTGCAGTGCAAATACTTCTCATGCTATCTGGCGCCTCTGAGTAGAAGAACTCAAGCATCCCACCAAGAGTGAGCATATCAGAAATCCCAAGTAAAAGGTATTGCCACACTAGCCAAAACACTGACATTGCCGCATCATTTTGTGTTGCCGCTGAGCGCCTCTTGGCCTCTACAACAGCTGCCACAGCCATGGACCCTGACGCTAGTGCTAGCCCCAAGCCGATCCTCTTAAGTGGTAGAAAAATGTTATATTTTGGTGAAACTTTGCTTCCGAAACTGTGTACAAAACGTTCGTATAAGGGTATGGAAACAAGCATAGTTGTTAAGGGAAATACTGACAATGATTGGGTAGGAATTTTGAAATTGTTAAGTGTTCTATTCATGATGTTCCCTTGTTGCACTGAGAATGTTTGTAGCTGTGCAAGGCAGCAGTTCATCATGATTGTGCTTGCGAATATGGGAAATAGGCCAAGGAATGTCTTTGTTTCGTCTACCTCAGCTGCAGTTATGGTGTCATCACATAATGCTTTATCTAGAAACCTGCATTATTTTGTTTAATTTGTTAAATCATAATTCATGATGATATCAATCAATTACTGGAAACAGCATGCTCTAAACATGTCCAAAGTTAGTGGATTTTCAAGTGCTGACACTTCTTTTTGGTTTAATTATTAGATTCAATTCTGATTTTTGTTTTTTCTTGTTTAATTCATTGTTTGAGTATGAAATGCCAATTGCCATTGAAATCTGGAAGGCTCTGTCTGCCACTAATTCTTCCTCGTTGTTACAATCATAAATTATTGCAGCAATGATGGACGTTCCTATTTTAATAGAAGTTGTAGTCTAGCAGATGCAATTCAATTACCTGAATCTAGAAGGCCTTTTTATTTTTTTATTTTTTTAATTTTTTTTTTTTATGCATGAGTGCGGCCTTTGAGATACTGTACTTAAAAACACCTTTTTTTTTCTACGTCAGATTAAACTGCAAGATCTCTTTTAAAACACTTACCTGAGCTTGTCAGGGGTCCTTTTTGCTGCTGAAATTGCATTATGATTCCCCATCTCTACCACTGAGGCTTTCCTATGTCGAACTGCGGAAGCAAGTACCTTCACAACCAAAGCAAAAAAGTTGACATTCCACTTAGAATAATTAAGTACTACTGTGTAATGATGAAATGATGATTGATTCTGTATGGGCTTCCAGTACACCAACTTCGGTCTAGTGCCTTTACCTTAAAGATTCTTGTTAGTGCACTGCCAATGGGACGTTTGTGTCTATAAATTGGAAACCCGATTGCGAAAAGGCACAGCGCCAAACTCAGTGCAATGATAGAAATCTTAAAACTCCAGTTCCACCCTTTGTTCTCTTCGACCCAAACCATAACGGTTGCAGCAATGAGCCCACCTGTACATAGCGAAAAGAAAAACCAATTGAAAAAGGCAGAGATAAGTCGCTGGTTGGTGTGGTCAAGCTGATCAGCTCCATGTGCAGGCAATGACGCCTTGACGCCACCAACGCCAGTGGCCATTGTGTAGAGCCCGGTATAAAGAAGAGTAGCTTGAGAGCGAGACGGCCTTGTATTTATAGGAGGCTGTAAACTGCTGTATTGAGCTTGAAGTGTAAGCAGTACAAGTCCCTGTAATTGGTATATATTAATCATTCTTTGAGTTTGGGCCATTGTATTTATAATTCAAAATCATATGAATTTTGTTAAAATTCGCGCGTACCAGTAACTCGATAATACAAAATAAGATGAAGGTGGTAGATCGTGTGAAGAAAGAGTCGCTGATGAAGCCTCCAAATATGGTGAGCAAAAAAGAGGTTCCCATAAAATTGGTGACCATGTTTGCAGACTCAGCAGCTGGGTAATGCATTGACTTGAGGAAGTATACAACAAAGTTTGTTGCATTGGATAGGAAAACCATGTTCTCTAATACTTCCACAACTGCACAAACAAGTTATTACAAGATACATAAAGCCATTGGAAACACTATAATACAGTTTTTAACTATAATTATTACCGCATGCAAAGCTGGCAGCTCTAATTCCACCTTGTTTTTTAGAATCTGCCTTTCTCCCTCTCCAGTCCTCGCACTCTCCATTTTGGATGCTCATTTAAATGGTCTATTTTGTAAGAAGAAAGAATAATTAATCAAAATTATACAATAAAGAACCTTCAGCAACCAATAACACCATTAATATTATGATCCATTGTTCCAAAAACAGATAATAAAAATGTAACATGATTAAACATATGTATGAAGCAGAAAGAAATGGGTGTTTTAGCTTACCGTGGGTATTAGTTTTGGTGAGTGATGAAGAAATGGCATGCATGCATGCAGGTTGAATTCGTTTCTCTCATATATATGGAAAACCCAGATGATGAATGAGGAGATAAGAATAAATTTGATGAGTGTGTAGTGTCCACATATGGTTTGACTCCAAATTTAGCAGGTGTTGATATGATTTTAGAACACTTGTGCTAAATTAGTAGAAAAGAGTTAATGCTATTTGGGTGTACCAGATTCGGGGTATGCTTTCTTAGATTTCAATAAATTAATTACCTTATTTTAACTAGGAGAACAGTACATAAAAAGGATGGTTCCAGACCACTGTAGAACTATGCTAATTGACATATTTATTTAGTTTGGTTTCCCTTTTTACATTTCAGTCTTGAATTTGTCATTACTTTTACCCTCGCTTGGATTTAGGCATGGATTCGGTGTATTTGATAAATTTATTTTTTCGGTTTAAATATAAAATTAATAGATTGTTGATTCAAATTTTTCATGCACTCATGTTTGGTTAAATGAATACAATCTATGGATTTAATAAATAATTTTCAACTTTATTCTCAATATCTAAAACCAACAAAAATTTAACTTCCATTAATTGAATACAAGTTAAATTATATCAAATTATAGATAGAACCAGAGTTTGTTCCTGATCTATATATTGTGGGACTCATTGCTTTATAAAATGACATATATATATATATATGACAAGCTTGAAGACTATTTGCAATAGTGCCATTGATTTAATATTTCATGAAAAACAAAAAGCCACCACCAGTAAATTCTTAACTAGATAACAAAAAGAATCACTGTGATAAATTAAAAATAATTAATTAAAAGAATGAAAACTCACAAGTAGATTATTTCTCTAGTATGCTCTGAAGATGTTGATGATGTAAAAGTAAAAAGTAAAAAAAAAAAAAAACGACAATTATATTTCTTTTAATTAGGATAAAAAGTAATTATTGGAATATTAAATTATTAAGAAGATAGTATTGGAAAATTAAAATATTAACAAAATCCCTCATTTTATTAAAACTGTATGGATTTGGCAAAATCCCCCTTACCATGTAGGATTTTAAAACCCTAAAAAATGAAAGATTATGGAGGGTGATGGATTTTCCAAAATCCATAGATTTCAACCAGTTTTTTTTTTTTTTTTTAATGAAAGATTTTACTAAATCTATGGATTAAACGAAATCATTCATATAGAATCTCTCGATCCAAATGAGGCCTTAATATATATATATTTTTTAATAATCTTACATGTACAATATCTTTCTATAAATTGTTTCTTACTAATTAATCTATCATTTGGTAAATAAAGTAGTGCAAATAAAATGACAACTAAATAAATAATAATGATACCATGGTAACAATAAAAGAATTATATATTATGCTATGTTAATTTATATATAAGAGTTTGTACATTTATTATTATTTTTATATTTTATGCTGTCTATAATTTGTTCTCTCTTTATTTTTATAATTGTTTAATATTATTTAACATGTATAAATTGATTTATGATAAATGCCATTGCGATACTCCTACCACAACATAAGAGTAATACTATGTTTACTCACAATCTTACTAACCATCTTACTATCCTGTGGTATAGTACGGGTATCATATGCATAGTATTCATACTATGCGTTATATTTACACATGATAATAAGATGGTTAGTAAAATTGTGAGTATGCATAGTTTTATTGCACAATATAAACCTTTTTTCAGATGAATTAATTAATGCACGGGGTATTGTTATGGCACTTAGTTTACAATATAATCAATAATGGGTAATGTTATACTCACAATCTCTTTTCATAATTCTGACGTAATAACTTGTCATCGATCAGTTGTAATTTATTAGGTTAGATTTAAGTGAGATCCATTATGAGTTGACCAATTACACACTGTCATGTCATAATTAAGAAAAAAAGTTTATGGAAAGAGGACGATAGATGTAGCATTTCCCATCAATAATAGAAATCTGACAAGAAAAACCACATCAAAACAAGTACAATAATGTATTACTCACATGCTTTTGGCCATGTGACCTCCATGACAACTCATGCTACATTATCATTTTAGTCAAATTGGCAGAGCATTCGTTTTCCACTACTTTCAGCTATTATATACATATTTAGACCACACTTTTTTTCTTCATGGATCAGAATTTCTAAGTCACGACCCTTTAATAAGAGATTCACATTCACACCAACTGTATCCAGAAACTTAATTATTTATGTCTTATGTAAATTGTAAATTGTAAATTTTCTTTATGCAATTTATTGCACACAAATGTTATGTCCATTGTCCAGTCGAGTTGGAGATATCTTACGCCTTTCAATATTGGGCTTTTTATCTTGGGCCTATTCTATTAACTACTTGTTTTGGATCACAACCACATAGGTTCTTATAAGAAGGTTGAACTAAAGGCCCAAACGCCGTATTGCTAACTCGTACATATAACTAGCTCATCGCTTAAAACCCTAGTTTTAGCTCGCACTATCCTCTTCACTGCCCCAGGGTTTACAGCAGCAGCTCCGCACCGTTTCAGTCAGGTTCCAAAAACTAATCAATTACTCTTCGTTTTCACTATTATCTATATGATATAGTTATACGTATTGCACATAGATATGAATCGGTTGCATCTGTAACGAAATTTATGATAAGAAAGTTTGGCTTGGTATTAGGACATTTTCCATTTACCGTATTAAGACTAGCTTATATGATGTTATTGGTGGTTAGATATTTTCCTCAATTTGTAGATCTATGGCTGCCTTTGTTCATAAATATCTATTTTCTGGATGAAATTGTATTTGTGTTTAGGTTTAAGGTGCTAGGGATCTGTTTGAAAATTGATTTAATCATGAAAATAGAGTATTTAAGATATTATGCTCTTCTCAAACGAGGAACCATAGACATAAGCGTCATTTCCGAATTTCGCAATTGACTAGAATTTTCGCAAGTGATTTTGTTTTCAGTTTTAATAAATAAGTTAAAAGTGACAACTGAGAACTCAGTGTTAGATTATGTTTAGAAACGAAAATTTACATATTATTTTTTAATTGATACCTATTAGGATAAGAAAATGCTATTCTATAAGTTGTTTTCCAATTAAATAGTTTGTAGTTTTTCAGGTTCTGTATATTGTTTAGATTTCTCCTATCTGTTGCAGTTCCCTGATCAGTATCTACCAGGGGATGACTTTGTTTTCGTTTTGTATCTGATGATTTATGTGTTTTTAAGTTCCGTTGATATGTGTTAAGTTGCTCAATTTGTGTGTTTTTTCGATGTTATATTGCAGAAAAAATGGCTGTTCCTTTGTTGACCAAGAAGATAGTGAAGAAGCGTGCCAAGAAGTTTAAGAGGCCCCAGAGTGACAGAAAGATTTCTGTCAAGGTATCTCTTCCTATTTACCACAGATTATTGATTTTATTTTACTGGGAATGTCACTGCATATAGCATTACAACAATTGGTTGTGAAATATTTCCTTCTTGTTGAACCCTATGAATTGCATGAAAGTGTGATACTCCTAGTTTTTCTTCATATTCTAAGTTTTGTTGTTATCACTTTGATATTCATCCAAATGTTAGCAATTGACTCATGCAATAATGTTATGTTGCATGCATTGCCAAACATTAATCAAATGCTTCAGCATAGAAAATATTCACTTTTTTTGGGTATTAAGTTCTAGGTGTGTGCCAGTAATCAACCAAAAATAAATAAATAAATTAGATCAGTTAAAGTTTCCCAATATTTGGTCTTACTTGATACGTTTAAACTGCTGTTGATGAGACATTTATGACGACATTGTCAACTTGAAATATTTAAATCAGAAGTTGTTAGATCGCTTTTAGATTTTCTTAGGTTCTTTTTTAAAGTTTGTTTAATTGTTGTTGCAACAGGAAAACTGGAGAAGGCCTAAGGGTATTGATTCACGAGTTAGGAGAAAGTTCAAAGGATGCACCCTGATGCCCAATATTGGTTATGGCTCTGACAAGAAAACTCGCCACTATCTCCCCAATGGATTTAAGAAATTTGTTGTGCACAATGTCGAAGAGTTGGAAATTTTGATGATGCACAACAGGTGAATGTCAATTCAACATCATGGATGTTTGACAGTTTCGTTTTTCCTTGTATTCTGGTCTTGATTAGTCAACTATTTCATGCTGTCTCTTGTAGGACATACTGTGCTGAGATTGCCCACAACGTATCAACCAGGAAGAGAAAGGAGATTGTTGAGCGTGCTGCACAGTTGGACGTTGTCGTTACCAACAAATTGGCCAGGTTGCGCAGCCAGGAGGATGAGTAAACAGTGGTGGCTATATTATGTTATAATTTTTGTTTGGACTTGAATATTTTAAGCATTAGGCATTCTATCCTTTGGATCAAATGTTTTTTTTTTTTTTTTGAGGTTATTTTGTTTGGATGGTTCTTTAAGTTTGAATTATATTTTATTTCGTATTCATCTGATTGAGATCTTGGTATTTTTATTTTTTGTCTCTTGAGCTCTGTTTTAAAAGCCGGACCGGTCGGTCTAACCGGTTCGATCGGGACTCGGTTGTGTGTCCAGTCCGAACTAATATAAAACCTGCAATTACTTAAAAACCGTTTAAACCCGTTATCAAATCGGATGAGCAGTGCGACCCGCCCGGTTGAACCGGACCACTTGGTAAACCTGGTCAATGTTTAAAATGAAAAAACCTTAAATCTGATTTATTTTTCAGGCAACTCCACTTCTCCATTAATCTTCAATCTCTCAACTCTCTAAAATTGCAACTCCTTTCTTAGATAATTGCACTCAGTCTCAACTTCACTCTCTCTTGGACCCTTGCTTGACGACGGCAACACCTCCCTCGTTGGATTTCGATGATAACGCACTTCCCTTCTCCCTCGCTCGATGACGGCAACACCTCCCTCATTGGATTTCGGTGATGATGCACCTCCCTTCCTTCTCCCTTGCTCGACGACGGCAACACCTCCCTCGCTAGATTTCGGCAGCGATGCACCCACCTCCTTTCTCCCTTGCTCGACGAAGGTAGCATCTCACTCGCTAGATTTCGGTGACGACGCACCTTCCTTCTCCCTTGCATGACGATGATGGATGACGACGCCTCTCTCCTTCGCTGGAATCGACGACGACAACACTTCTCCTACTCAAAATTAATGAAGACGACGCCTTTCTCTTTTGTAAAGATATTTCCACTTTTTTTTTTATGAATCTATTGCTTTGATGGATAATTTGTTCACTGAATTTGTATGTTAAAAACACTTGCGGTTTTGTTATTAATGAAAGTTTCGCTTCTGGCATTGGTCTTCAACCTTTGACTTAAAGGAAATTAGAAGTGATGGTTGCCTCAAGAGAAAGGTTATCTTGCTCTGGTTGTTGCACTCGGTTCCACTTACTCTCCAAGGAGTACCGCTAGTTGTGGAACTTTATATATGTTCTTCCACTAGAAGGATATTACATTTTCCTGGGAACACAATGGCTTCAGACTTTAGGGCTTGTCATTTGGGACTTTTCAAGAATGATAATGAGGTTTTGCCTTAATGGAAAGGAAGTTACTTTGCGTGGATCATCAACAGCAGAAGATGGGGTTGTAGATAATTTCATGATTGAGAAAGTAACCTGGAAAAGGAGGCGAGGGATTTTTCTCCAAATCAAGGGACTTGAGATTGAGGCAACGAATGAGAAGGTGCTTCTACCAGAAATAAAGCAACTCTTTGACCGTTTCTACAATCTTCAATGAACCCAAGGAATTACCTCCAATCAGGCTTCATGACCATCAAATTCCCTTACAAGAGGGACATAACTAAGTCTCTATTTGACCCTATAGATACCCACATTTCCAAAAGATTGAGATCGAAAAGATTGTGTTGAAGATGTTAACTTCTGGAGTCATACGGCTAAGTACAGGCCCATATTCATCCCCTGTTATCCTTCTCAAAAGCATGACGGTTCGTGAGGAATGTTTGTCAACTACCGTGCTTTGAACAAAATCACAATCAAAGATAAATTCCCAATTTCGGTTATATGTATTTTATCATTTAATTTGTAATGGATGATGTTTGGAGACTTAATTTGTAATGGATGATGTTTGGGGACTTTGGATTGTAGTTAAATTGGGATTGTTATTGAGTTTGAATTGGGTAGTAATTAAGTTGGTATTCTAAAATTTTCAAAAAAAAAAAACCACATCAAAACAAGTACAATAATGTATTACTCACATGATTTTGATCATGTGACCTCCATGACAACTCATGCTACATTATCATTTTAGTCAAATTGGCAGAGCATTCGTTTTCCACTACTTTCAGCTATTATATACATATTTAGACCACACTTTTTTTCTTCATGGATCAGAATTTCTAAGGCACGACCCTTTAATAAGAGATTCACATTCACACCAACTATATCCAGAAACTTAATTATTTATGTCTTATGTAAATTGTAAATTGTAAATTTTCTTTATGCAATTTATTGCACACAAATGTTATGTCCATTGTCCAGTCGAGTTGGAGATATCTTACGCCTTTCAATATTGGGCTTTTTATCTTGGGCCTATTCTATTAACTACTTGTTTTGGATCACAACCACATAGGTTCTTATAAGAAGGTTGAACTAAAGGCCCAAACGCCGTATTGCTAACTCGTACATATAACTAGCTCATCGCTTAAAACCCTAGTTTTAGCTCGCACTATCCTCTTCACTGCCCCAGGGTTTACAGCAGCCGCTCGGCACCGTTTCAGTCAGGTTCCAAACACTAATCAATTACTCTTCGTTTTCACTATTATCTATATTGTAGTTATATGTATTGCACATAGATATGAATCGGTTGCATCTGTAAGGAAATTTATGATAAGAAAGTTTGGCTTGGTATTAGGACATTTTCCATTTACCGTATTAAGATTAGCTTATATGATGTTATTGGTGGTTAGATATTTTCCTCAATTTGTAGATTTATGGTTGCCGTTGTTCATAAATATCTACTTTCTGGATGAAATTGTATGGTTTAAGGTGCTAGGGATCTGTTTAAAAATTGATTTAATCATGAAAATAGAGTATTTAAGATATTATGCTCTTCTCAAACGAGGAACCATAGACATAAGCGTCATTTCCGAATTTCGCAATTGACTAGAATTTTCGCAAGTGTTTTTGTTTTCAGTTTTAATAAATAAGTTAAAAGTGACAACTGAGAACTCAGTGTTAGATTATGTTTAGAAACGCAAATTTACATATTATTTTTTAATTGATACCTATTAGGATAAGAAAATGCTAGTCTATAAGTTGTTTTCCAATTAAATAGTTTGTAGTTTTTCAGGTTCTGTATATTGTTTAGATTTCTCCTATCTGTTGCAGTTCCCTGATCAGTATCTACCAGGGGATGACTTTGTTTTCGTTTTGTATCTGATGATTTATGTATTTTTAAGTTCTGTTGATATGTGTTAAGTTGCTCAATTTGTGTGTTTTTTCGATGTTATATTGCAGAAAAAATGGCTGTTCCTTTGTTGACCAAGAAGATAGTGAAGAAGCGTGCCAAGAAGTTTAAGAGGCCCCAGAGTGACAGAAAGATTTCTGTCAAGGTATCTCTTCCTATTTACCACAGATTATTGATTTTATTTTACTGGGAATGTCACTGCATATAGCATTACAACAATTGGTTGTGAAATATTTCCTTCTTGTTGAACCCTATGAATTGCATGAAAGTGTGATACTCCTAGTTTTTCTTCATATTCTAAGTTTTGTTGTTATCACTTTGATATTCATCCAAATGTTAGCAATTGACTCATGCAATAATGTTATGTTGCATGCATTGCCAAACATTAATCAAATGCTTCAGCATAGAAAATATTCACTTTTTTTGGGTATTAAGTTCTAGGTGTGTGCCAGTAATCAACCAAAAATAAATAAATAAATTAGATCAGTTAAAGTTTCCCAATATTTGGTCTTACTTGATACGTTTAAACTGCTGTTGATGAGACATTTATGACGACATTGTCAACTTGAAATATTTAAATCAGAAGTTGTTAGATCGCTTTTAGATTTTCTTAGGTTCTTTTTTAAAGTTTGTTTAATTGTTGTTGCAACAGGAAAACTGGAGAAGGCCTAAGGGTATTGATTCACGAGTTAGGAGAAAGTTCAAAGGATGCACCCTGATGCCCAATATTGGTTATGGCTCTGACAAGAAAACTCGCCACTATCTTCCCAATGGATTTAAGAAATTTGTTGTGCACAATGTCGAAGAGTTGGAAATTTTGATGATGCACAACAGGTGAATGTCAATTTAGCATCATGGATGTTTGACAGTTTCATTTTTCCTTGTATTCTGGTCTTGATTAGTCAACTATTTCATGCTGTCTCTTGTAGGACATACTGTGCTGAGATTGCCCACAACGTATCAACCAGAAAGAGAAAGGAGATTGTTGAGCGTGCTGCACAGTTGGACGTTGTCGTTACCAACAAATTGGCCAGGTTGCGCAGCCAGGAGGATGAGTAAACAGTGGTGGCTATATCATGTTATAATTTTTATTTGGACTTGAATATTTTAAGCATTAGGCATTTTCTGTCCTTTGGATCAAATGTTTTTTTTTTGAGGTTATTTTGTTTGGATGGTTCTTTAAGTTTGACTTATATTGTATTTCATATTCATCTGATTGAGATCTTGGTATTTTTATTTTCTGTCTCTCGAGCTCTGTTTTAAAAGCCGGACTGGACTGGTCGGTCTAACCGGTTCGATCGGGACCCGGTTGTGTCCGGTCCGAACTAATATAAAACCAGACTTAAAAACTGTTTAAATCCATTATCAAATCGGATGAACAGTGCTTCCCGCTTGATTGAATGGGATCGCCTGGTAAACCGTGTCGATGTTTAAAATGAAAAAACCCTAAATCTGATTATTTTTCACACAACTCCACTTCTCAATTCTCTTCGATCTCTCAACTCTCCAAAATCGCAACTCCCTTCTTAGATAAGTGTACTCAGTCTCAATTCAATCTCTCAACTCCACTCTCCCTTGGACTCTTGCTCGACGACGGTAGCACCTCCCTCGCTGGATTACGATGATAACGCACTTCCCTTCTCCCATGCTTGACGACGGCAACACCCCCCTCGCTGGATTTCGGTGATGACGCACCTCCTTTCTTTCTTGTTTGACGACGGCAGCACCTCCCTCGCTGGATTGCGTCGCTCGACGACGGCAACACCTCCCTAGCTGGATTTCGGCAGCGATGCAACTCCCTTCTCCCTTGCTCGACGAAGGCAGCATCTCACTCACTGGATTTCAGTGACAACGCACCTCCCTTCTCCCTTGCACGATGACGACGCCTCCCTTCTTCGCTGGAATCGACAACGACAACACTTCTCCTACTCAAAATCAACGAAGACGACACCTCTCTCTTTTGTAAAGATATTTCCACTTTTTTTTTTTTTTTTTTTTTTTTTTTTTTTTTTTTTTTTTTTTTTTTATGAATCTATTGCTTTGATGGATAATTTGTTCACTGAATTTGTATGTAAAAAACACTTGCAGTTTTGTTATTAATTATTATGTATTTTATCATTTAATTTGTAATTGATGATGTTTGGAGACTTAATTTGTAATGGATGATGTTTGGGGACTTTGGATTGTAGTTAAATCGGGATCGTTATTGAGTTTAAATTGGGTAGTAACTAAGTTGGTAGTATGAAATTTTCAAAAAAAAAAAAAAAAAGGAAATTTTGTTTTGGCTGTACTAACATCACTGGTCCAACGGCCGGTCTAACCGGTTGGACTGGTTGACTTGTGACTTGGGCAGTGTAATGGATTGCCCTCTGATCCGAGTTTTAAAATAATGTTCTTAAACATTAGCTAAAGTAATCTCTGTTTGGTAGTTTTTCAAAATCATTTTGAGGTGACATGTTTTACTTTTTTTTTTTTTTTTGAGGTGCCACTATTATCATAAAATATCAATAGATAATGGTTTAGATGTTTGATAATTAATTTCAAGAGTTATTGATGGTTCTACTACTACATGGGTTGGTTGTAACTTGTAAATACCAATTTAGATTGAATGTATTATATAATAGAAAATTTTCAAGTTTGGCAGAAGATAATCCATTGTTTAATTAGACAAGTTATTGGGATGGAGATTCATATTCAGTTATTTAAACTTCTTCTCTGGATATATACATACGACGTATATAATTAGATTTCCGTGTGGGGTTATGTTCTTAACGAAAGTTCAGCTACAAGCTAGTCGTCGTCTTTCTAGAAGATTACTTGTTCTGTGTTGGGCAAGTCAAGCTTAATTAAAATTGTTTTGAATTTCAAAATTCCAGAATATCAAAATGTCTTAATATCATTAAAACTGTGATAATTTGTATTGATTGAACAATTTGTGATGGGAATTGTTGTAAGCATGAATTTTCTTTAATATTGTGATGTGAATGAAAAATATATACGGAGGAGAAAGTCGTTCATACTAACGTTAACGTAACCAATCAGTTACTGCCATTTGGGAATGCTATTTTGTCACGATGAGAGAATTCCATCAGGTAAAACGCATTAAAAACCAACTGGTTGTTAATCAACACGAAGAGTTCAGTTTTTCTTCCGTAATAAATATCACAGCTTATAGTTAGTAGTTGGCAGGAACCAGAACCTACCTTAATTTCTCGCTGTTATCGTGGTTCCTTTGACTAGTCACAGAATGCGCAACATTCTGATGTTACTACATTAACAGTGATCGTTGGAACTTCTCAACTATGAAAAGAAACTTTATAGCTACTATGACAAATGCGTTATACGGGTCAAAAATAGTGGGAGAAAAAATTGCAAAACACAAGACAAATATTGATTTCATCAAAATTTCGCCCTACATATTTGACGATCATCTTTTTGCCTACCCATGTGACTGTGGGAATATTATACGGGTACTTTTTCCAATTATATAAATAAATACTTCTATCACTTACTTAGTCTCTAACTACAATAAAGTAAAATAATAAAATTACTTCACTGGACGAAATCAAGTAATCAACCCACCAACTTTACCATACAAATCCCCTCTCAACAAAATGTAAATTTAAAACATGCATGTTGCAATTTTACTTTCTCCAATTACTTTATAAGCAGTTTGATAGAATGTTTTTTTTACCATTCGCATTAAAAAAGGAGGCAATACAAGTCATTTGCCTATCACTCAGCTATGACTTTTCGCATGAATGGACATATCAATTTAAGAGGTAGTTAAAGTGTTTATGGCACTAAATTAGACTTTGCAAAGCCTTATTATCCCGTACACTTTTTTCGCTTATTTCCTTCACCATATTTAATTTTCTACTTGCTTTTATTAAAGCCAATATCCAATACCAACAAATCATGTGAATGTGACGAAAAATGCAACCGCACATTGAATGATCAAAGTTATTTGGTCATGGAAGAAACAAAAATCACGTTTGTCGAGGATGCCTTTAAGGAATCCCCGCTGGCTCTTTGCTTTAGCAATTGAAATTATTGGCTTGGATTGAAACAACAATTTTCGGTAGGTAGTCCTGGCTATTCCAAAATATTAATATGGTGGGGGCATACAAGGAGACGTCTTCCTCCTTTAAATTTTAGCATCGTCAATTTAGTATAGGTCATCCGCAAAAGTTACCCATAAAACTAAATTATTGCCATTGTCGGCTAACACTTAATATTACCAGGCCCACTGCAATTTTATCTATTGCCAAAAAACAAACTATGGAAACTGGTGGTCCATCTGCCGAATTGATGTTTCAATATGTAAAAGCCAATAATTTTTTTTTTTTAAAAAAAAAAAAAGGGACCGCATTAACTGTTATTACTAGGAAGCACCAAGTTGATTTTTAAATTATAAGTTTGATGCGATTTACTCCAAAATTGACCAAGTTTGGTCAAATCTTGATCACGCTGAAATAATCAGCTTATGCATATTAGGATTGCCAATTGGCATAACAGTTGTGATGCATAGCATTACGACGAACGGTAATAGCGCAATTTAAAATTACTTGTTGGATTGGATTTTGTTTCCTTGTGTTACGGTCCTTTATGGATTATTGGAGTTTCTAGAAATGTTTTCATTGTTTTGGCAATGAAAACATGGTTTAATGTTGAAGGCCGAAAGAGTTTAACATAATCTATGGGATATCATATCTGAGAATTGCGAATGAAGCATGCCCTTTGGCTTTTTCGTTAGTTAGGACCTGCCATTTGAATTAATTGAGGAATGCCTCCATCCTTAAATGAAGGAGATACTGTTACCCACCAAATATCATTACCAATTTCCCAGATATTTAAACTAATCAACGTACAAACATATCGTACCAAGCATGAATGGTCACATCAAACGATGAGAAAGAGAAACTATGAAAAAATAAAAATCAGGAATCTAATTCTCATATACAACTACAGATTTTATATTAAAAGACAGAAAAATGATCGGTTTCGGGGAGTTGGTGACTTAAACCATTACTCCACACCCCTTTATTAACAATCACTGCATCAGTTTTATTCCTTTCATTACCTTCACCTTCACCTTCACCATCACCACTGCCTGAGAATATTCCTTGGACGAATGACTCCACATCTATTTCTTTTATTCTTTTATTCTCCAACTCACTACAAGGGATATACGGTGGTCTAACCATTTTTAACAGTAAATCCCAATCCATCCCTCTAAAAAAATCGTGGCGCTTGATTCCCTCTACTCCAATCCTCTTCTTTGGATCTTTTTCCAACAATTTCCTGATTAAGTTCCTCAACGCCGTCGGTTCACCCATGAGTTCAACCGGTCTGCATAAAATCCGATAAAATGTCTCTTTCCTATTGCTTCCCTTAAACGGCGTCACTCCATATAACATTTCGTGGAGAACGATTCCTAAGGACCACCAATCTGCTGTAAAATCGTGCCCCTCACCTGATATGATCTCTGGTGCCACGTACTCCTCCGTTCCCACGAACGAGTTAGACTTCTCCGTCGAGTGGTCCGAGTCTCCTTTCGACACTGTCTTGAAACTATGTTGCGCTGAAGAGACCGAGTCTTCAGGAGAAATGCCAGAGTTGCAAATGCTACGAAAGAGCGGTCGTCTTTTCTTTTTGACGGAGTCGGAAGGTCTTTTCGTAACGGGGGTAGGAGTCTTTTCTGGACAAGACTCTGGAGATTTCGGAGATAGTTTTGTGGAGAGATCGAAATCGACTAACATTATGTGGCCGTTCTCTTGAATCATTATGTTCTCAGGTTTCAAATCTCTGTACACTATGCCTTGATTGTGAAGATACTCCAATGCCAGAACCATCTCCGCAGCATAAAATCTGTAAATTAAAATAATGAATATGATCTTCGTTAAAATAACGTTACGTTACCGGATAAAAGTTTTATCAAAAAAAGAAAAAAAGAAAATGTAAATTTTACCTGATAGTATCATCGGAGAACATTTTCTCAGTCTGCTTTTTCCTGAGAAAATTCATATCACGCCCTGGACAATAGTCAATAGCGTGGCCGATAATTTTTTCGGTAGATAAAACTCCTCGTAATCTGGGTAGAAGTGGATGATCAAAAGACTGTAACACTTGTTGCTCAAAGGAAACCCTCTTGTAATCATCTTCGTCATTATTGTTATCGTTTGAATCCTTGTTTTTGTTCTCAATCAAATCCCTCCATATGACCTTAAGGGCCAAAAACTCACTCAATTCCTCGTCTTTAACCAGAAAAACCACTCCCTTTGCTCCACGCCCGAGCGCTGATACCACTTTCAATCGCTGGAAATCTAAACTTGGGACTCGATATTGTCGGTGCTCGTTTACGTCGTCATTCATAGCGAGAGTGATTGAGATGGATAAACTGGAGAGAATCGTTTGGTTATTTAGGTTTGGTGGGCAAGTAACTAGGTTGGTTTGTTGTGTACCGCGTTTTAAAGGGGGGGCGAGGGAAACCTTTGCTTGCTGAGGAAGTATTGAGTCAGCATGGAAGACATGTGGAGATGATGGTGGAATTTTTACATGTGGCGTTATATGGATTGTTCGATTGAAATTGCGATACGTAGTTACGTGTTAAGTAGTTCTAGAAATTAATGCTATAAGAGACAAGAAGGAATGATCAGACTTATTGCCAACGCCAGTTACCGTATAAGTAGGTGAATGTGAATCCTCATTTAGTTGATTTAGAAAAATTTATATACTTATTACTTTCATTTGAAACTAATTTTATGATAAACTGTTGTTCTATAAATACTTAACAGTTTTGTTAGTTTTCCAAAAAAAAAAAAAAATTATTTATGATTCCCCATGAAATTTTACTTGAATAAATATAATGCAAATTCAAATAAATTTAAGGGTTTTTATGAAAATAAATCAATTGAGTTGCGTTATTAAAAAATGACACAACCCTCAATATATTTTGTGTTATTTAAATATATGATTTAGACACATTTTCTTTGGTTGCATTTTAAGTTATTTAAATATTATGATTTAGACCCGTTGTGTTTACCTGGGGATGTAACATATAGCATCTTCTAGAATTATAACACGCTACAAAGTGTTTAAATTAATCGCATCTAATCTAAGTCTCCTTTGAGAGTCAACATTAATAAATCTTTAATTCAATATCTCTAAATCAAATCTATAGTGAAATTTATATTGAATTCAGTTTATATTGTCTCCAATTCTCCGGCTGACCGCAGCCATTGACCACATACTATATGTATAATGTATTTTTTTATTATGATTAATATAATATTTCTCAATTCTAGTACTTGGTACCAAAAAGACGGCACTTTCATAAATTAATTGAAGAACTTCGCCGTCAATTCTTAAAAGGAGTCAATTATTTTACACTGGCCAATCTTTTATTTTTTGTTTCCTTTATACGTTTTCTCAGCTAACAAACAGAGAAATAACTTCGTATGCCTCCAAGCAGTTCCTTTTCCTTCACTTTAATGCTTTTATTCATTCTTTTTCAATTTAATTTAATTTTGAGTAACATCATTGTTTCTATTGATTAAAAATCATAACATCACTATATGTTTAGTGGTTGCATAATGACAGGATTCATTACGTCTAATTAAAACTGTATAATTATATCATGTAAAATAGCAAATTTATTATAGTATAAAATTATCAAAAAATACAAATTATAAATGGGATGGAAATCCATCCAGGTATCCCTGGACAGACCCAATAGGTCTGCCCATGGTCTCACGTATGGACTTGTGTGAGTTTTCTAACTCGTATGAGTCATTGAGTTGATCATACTTGTGTAGTTTGTCTTCCCCTGTTGCCATGTGTTAATTACACCTAATTTTAAATTAATTGCACATTAATATTCTTATAGGCCAAACGACTTGCGCATTCTCAAGGTTTGTCGAAACGATAAGTTGGTACCTAAAAAGTTTTAAAACAATAAATAGGTACCTTCCGTTATGTGCTGTTAGTGATTTTTGTTTGTTAACAGTGAAAAGACTAAAATGCCTTTGAAGTTTGATATTTTAGTTTTTTTAAAATTTTAAAGAACCCCCTAGGTTTGCTAATTTAACTAAACACCCCCATATAAAAAGTTTGTTAAATGACAAAAACACCCTCACCACCTACGGCCAGATTCCGGCCACCACCGCCGGAATCTGGCCGGAAATTGTGTTACGACACAGACCCCGTCGGATCTGTGTCACAACGCGCCAATATGGCCTTTTCCGGCTAGATCTAGATCCGTGGGTGATCTGGCCGGAAAAGGCCAGATCTACGACTAAATCTGGCCGTCGTGGCCGCAAAACTCCATATGCGGCGTCGACGGCCAGATCAGCCACGGATCTGGCCGGAAAAGGCTAGATCGGCGAGTTACGACACAGATCCGACGGGGTCTGTGTCGTAACGCAATTTCTGGCCAGATTCTGGTGGTGGTGGCCGGAATCTGGCAGCAAGTGGTGGGGGTGGTTTTGTCATTTAACAAACGTTTTATATATGGGGGTGTTTAGTTAAATTAACAAACCTAGGGGGTTTTTTAGAAATTTTAAAAAAACTAAAATATCAAACTTCAAGGGCATTTTAGTCTTTTCACTGTTAACAAACAGAAATCACTAACAGCACATGACGGAAGATACCTGTTTGTCATTTCAAAACCTTTTAGGTACCAACTTATCGTTTTGACAAATCTTGGGTATGCGCAAGTCATTTGGTCAATTCTTATAATACAATTTAGACTCATTCAATTATTGTATATATAGTAGTGAGGATGATTTATTAAATTTGAACTAATTTTGGCACTTCAGTAAATGGGAAATCCCGTCGTTGGAATAGGAAGTGGTGTCCTCCCCTTTGACCCCAATTTAATTAATTTTTAGAAGAAAAAAAATTCCTAATTTTGTTTTTGGATAATTACGAAATTTTCGAATTGGCTAAATATTTTGTCTCGTAATTTTATATTAACAAAATAATATGCTTGTTATGTGGAGCCATGGAGGGGACTTTCAAATTTTATTCAAATTCAAAACTTATCCAATTCAAACAATAATTCACACAGATAATGGTTAATTATTGATAGAGTGAGGTAAATCCGATAATTGCGTTTGGTTGTTATAGACATTGGGTTAAATTTCCGAAAATTCGGGCAATTCTCTAGCCTTTATAGCTTGAGTAATCCTATATCGTTTGGCAAATGACCTACACTTAGATTTCCTGGTAATTTTATTGATAATTTCAAGGTAATGTAAAAAGTCTTACTTTTTTATTTTATTTTATTTATTTATTTTATAAAATAGATTAAAAAATTCAATAAAGATTTATTCACAATCAAATCTTATAAATATCTTCTCACAATCCTAATATGACAATTCACAATTAAATAATAGAACCTGTAATTGAGCATACGAAACCCATTATTAGATAAACAATTGTGAGTTGTTATATCAAGATTATGAGAGAAAATTTGTGAGATTTGATTGTAAGTATAGTATTATCTTTAAAAAAATTAATTAAACCAACTCATCAATCTATATATTATATTTCACAATTACCTAATATCAATGCATTAAAATATCACAAAAATAAAGATATTAAAGAGTCCCTACGCAACTTTAGTGATAATTATTGGGAGAACGACACTACCCACCCACCAAGTTTCAAAATGACAATTTTCCGCCCACCATGCATTAACCTTAATTGAAGAAGGACAAAATGGTAAATTTATAAAATAGTCACAGACTAATGAAGTCATTTCACCCCCTATATATAAAATTAAAGAAACCCTACCTTTCTTCCTTACCCCTCCACACCCCACAGTCGTTCTCCACGCCTCCCCACCCCTATCCACCCCACGGTGTTATCTTCTCCATGCGATTCGGCTGGAATTGCATTCGACCAGGTGTGATTCTGGCCTCCACACCCCACCTTCGTTCTCCACCCCCTCCGCATCCTTCTCCACCCCACCGCCCCAAAATTGCAAACACTGTTAGGTGGGAAAATTAGTTTGCAACGAAAATCTCTGAGAAAACAGTTGTGCTAACGCTACTTCTAGCAACGAAATCCCTTGCTTGTTCGTTAGACTAATTAATGGCATCCTTTTGATTGCTGCAATTCCATTTTTTGTTTTTAGTGGAGAAGCTTCAGTAATAGTAATTGCTCATACTTTGTTCTTGTTTATCTCAATACCTAGGTGGCGCACTAGTAATCCTAAAAAACTCCTAGCCCTCACTCCGCTCCGAATGCACACTTGATTGAATTGGTTCATTTTCAAACCATCTTATCGCATTCAAAAGTTTTCCTTAAATCGGCCAAGTGTTATTCATCTTCAAGCTGCCGCATTCTAAGAATTTTATGTTGAACTACACGTCTTGTTCACCTTAGCCTTACTCTAAAAAATAACTCTATCATTATAGCATATATAATCTATGCGGCTATCTTTCTTCAAGTGAGAGATAGGATTGAAAAACCATCGCCCAAAGGTGCTTTTACGAAAGCCGGTCATGGTGGCTAAGAACCATTTCTCATTTGTGATGTGAAGTAAAGCCGCATTTTGATTTTCTAATTTGTTTGTGTTCAGTGAGTAAATCGAGATTCTCTTAAGAGAGAAGGTAGCTTTTTGTCACGAGCTGGACTTTAACCAATACTCCAGGCATTCAACCCGCGGACTTCCTTTATTTGAACGTGATTTTTTGTTACCCTGCTTCCCTTAAACCCAATGTTTATCTGCTGTGTGTTGTTGATTGGTGTTTGGGTGGTCGAATTTAGGTTGTTCGGTGATGGATTTTTTGTCGGATCCTTGTTTACTTGATGGTGCATTTCCAAAAAAAAAAAAAAAAAAAAGTGTTTGCTTGATGGTGGATTTTTGGCTGGATTTGTGTTACTTTGTGATGGATTTGGGTTGAGCATCTATGGGTTATTTGGTGGCCTCGCCGGCGATTTGCAGCAACATGAGTCGACAACTGCTATTCCTTGTGATTCTGGCCAACTATTTTTGTTCAGATTTTTTTTTCAAACTAAGGGTTTGGATTTTGATTCAAATAATAAAGGGTGTTTTCATCTTTACTGTAAGGCCGAACGAATTATGCATACCCAAGGTTTGTCAAAACGACAAGTTAGTACCCAAAGGTTTTGAAATAATAAATAGGTACATTTCGTCATGTTCTGTTAGTGATTTTCATTTGATAATAGTGAAAATACTAAAATACCCTTAAAAGTTTAATATTTTGGATTTTTATAAATTTAAAAATTTCTAAAAAACCCCCTAAGTTTGCTAATTTGACTAAATACCCCAATATATAAAATTTTTATAAAATAACAAAAACACCCCCACCACCTGCAGTGCCAGATTCCGGCCACCACCGCCGGATTCTAGCCGGAAAATTGCGTTACGACACAGACCCATTGGATTTGTGTCGTAACGGGTAGATCTTTCATTTTCTGGCAAGATCCGTGGCTGGCCAAATATGGCCGTCGAGACCGAAAACTTGCCGGAAAATTGTGTTACGACACAGATCCATCGGATCTGTGTCGTAACACGTAGATCTTTCATTTTCCGGCCAGATCTGGCCGTCGAGGCCGAAAAAGGCCAGATCGGTGTGTTACGACATAGATCCGATGGGTCTGTGTCGTAACACAATTTTTCGGCCAGATTCCGGCGGTGGTGGTTGGAATCTGGCACTGTGGGTGGCGGGGGTGTATTTGTTATTTTATAAAATTTTTATATATTGGGGTATTTAGTCAAATTAGTGAACCTAGGGGGTTTTTTAGAAATTTTTAAATTTATAAAAAACTAAAAATTAAACTTTCAAGGGCATTTGAGTCTTTTCACTATTATCTAACGAAAATCACTAACAGAACATGACGGAAGGTACCCATTTGTCGTTTCAAAACCTTTTGGGTATTAACTTGTCGTTTCAACAAACGTTGGGTATGTATAAGTCGTTCTCCCTTACTGTAATCATACCATGTCAGTTAACAGAATTTACTAACGGGTCTTAACTGTGGGTGGGAAAGTGTTGTTTTGAAACTTTAAGGGTGGGCATGTCTTTTCGCCAAACCTTGGGTGGGAAATGTCGTTCTCCCGTAATTATTATTTATTTACGCAGACTAGCACAGCCTCTGACAAATAATTCTCACTTGTGGATCGATTCGGATAAGCCACCAAACTACCGGTCACCGTTAGGCTTTATCTTCCTCAAACCAGAACCAGTTAAATTGTTATAGACAAAAGCATGGCGACACGCTTGCCAAACTTTAATACTTGATATGGCGGCTACTCGAAGAAGGCTTGACGTTCTCTGCTCTCATTTACGCACGACCGATTCCCCTCCAACTCCTACTCTTTTTACAGGCGTTTCCCTCTCGTTTTGCGCGTCCGGTGAACAGCGATTGAGCGATTCTAACGTAGTTACTCAAAACAACGACTGCGTTTTTTGCAAGATTATCCGAGGTGAATCCCCGGCTTTTAAGGTATATTTTATTTCAGGTTTAGAAAAAAATTACGCGATAAATTTAGGAAGCCTTTATTATTTTTAACTTGAATTCATTATTGCAGCTTTTTGAAGATGATATGTGCCTCTGTATTTTGGATACTAATCCACTGAGTCGTGGGTAAGGTATTACGTATTCAATATTCATTTGATTGTTAAATGTATTCAAATTAATTAGCGCTACGAGTTGCATCCTCTCCACAAAACTAATATTAATATTTATTCAGGACTGTTAAAATTTATTTTGTAAATTGCGGCTCTGATGGACTAGAATTAGACACGTTAGCCTTTTTTTTCTTTCTTTCAGAAAGCAAAGATTCCAGAGAGGAATTTGGGTTCTACTACCTTACATGTCACATGAGATTATTAATTGATTACACGTTGATTTGATTATTTAGTAAAATATGCTGTGTACTCATTGGATTTTTACATATGTTTCTTAGGCATTCGCTTATTATCCCAAAATCTCATTTTCCTTCCTTGGAAGCAACTCCTCCATCTGTAAGTACCCTTAGAATTGTTTTGGTCAATCTGTTTTAATCATTTATGGCTTACACTGCATTGCTATAGTTACTTTATGTTACCTGGACTCTTGTAAAACTTCTAGTAGTTCGGTTTTAATGATAGATTTTTTCTTGGAAATTCTTTGGTGGATGTCCATTTGCGGTAATTTAATGTATTCATTGACATACCTGCAACTACGTGCATTTTGTAATGGATATTGGAAGAACATTTGAGGAGATTAATAATTCTTTTAAATGTGTAGAGTTCATATCTTCTTTGATCAAACTATCTCATTTCCTTTTGTTATTTCTGGCCCATTTTCGTGATGTTATTCAGGTGATTGCTGCAATGTGTTCCAAAGTGCCTATTATCAGCAATGCAATCATGAAAACAACGGCTTCTGGTGTGTATTAAACTTTCTTTACTGCAGTTATAATCAATTTGTCTCTCACTCCCTCTCCCCCTGGGTTTTTTTTTTCCTATTAATGTCTTGGCTATAAAATATATAAAAATTATACATTAGTTGTTTGAGATTTTTATTGGCCTTGTAAATTTTATTTTGTACCAGTGTTTTAAGAGTTAAACTCCGCTCAACTTTGGGGTTGGTCTCATGAATCTAATGACACCTGTGTGCATGTGCATAAATGCACAGTTATGTTTATTTTTGCATGAATTATATCTTCATATGAAGTGCCGGTTCGTAAAATAACATGCTTTTTGCTTTTCATTTGTTGATTTGATATTGTGTATGAGGTGGCTGGTTTTAGGTTCCTCAAACAAGTAGGTAAACTACAGGGGGATTAGTTATTTACATGAAATGGTGATTGTCTGTGTCATTGCATGATGTGGTCAATGATTTCTAGAATGATCTACATAGCACATAGGGCCTGGGGGAAGATTCAGTTGTTGTGCAGATATTCACTTTGACTCTTCTAATAAGAGGAGCAATTCATGATCATCCTCTTAAAACTTAACAGTTTTCTATTGAAAACTTTAGTGCTGTTACTTCTTGAGGAAAACAGCACTTAATTAACATGTTCACTCCAATTTTACCAACTGATGGGTGCTTTTAATTTTCCAAGAGAAATATGGATGACATCCTATTGTATAATATAACAGTACTGTTATAAATTATCTACTGAAACTCTTCCTACCAGCAGGTAATCTTTTCTAATTGAAAATCTGATTCTTGCAGATTCATTCAACTTGCTGGTTAACAATGGTGTAGCTGCAGGGCAAGTTATATTTCATGTAAGTTGTATAAGTTTCAGACAAAAAGTATTTGTAGCGATGTATGGTTCTGTTGCAGACATATAATGGAGTGCTTACTTTATTGAAGTTAGAAATAGTTGTTTTGGGATATTGTTAAGGTTCATTGAGGAAGACTTTAAGGTCTGATTGATTTTGCTTATTGAAATGTGAAAATTTCAGACTCATATCCACATAATCCCCAGAAAAGCACGTGATTGCTTGTGGGCTTCTGAGGTAAGCACTATCCAGTTACATTAATTTTAGAACTGAGGACAAAGCTTTTAGTTGAAAGGAATAACAATGTTGAAGTTTTACAGAGTTTGAGGCGGCATCCCCTAAAGTTAGACCAGGAAACTTCTCGACTTGCAGACCAAGTACGGAAACAGTTATCAAACATTTCTGAAGATACCAAGGGTATAGAATCCAGTCTATCATGAATCTTGATGTTAGCGGGATCAGAATGTTATGTTGTAGTTTATAAATTACATTATCATTGTGACATGTCATATATGGTCATTCTTTTAAGTTTCTTGCCTGACTTGCAATCAGGTGCTAGAAAATTTGGTATCCATAGATACTACTGGTTGCCTCTCTGTGCCTGTCTCTGTTTGTGTAGGTGAGAGAGGGACAGGAGGATATAGGGTGGGGCAAGGGTCATCTTCGTGGTTGAGAAATTGCCATGTCTTTGATTTGATCTTTGTCATCTTCATTGCTCTGCCATCTGAGTATTTTGCGCTTGAACACCATCCATATTGAGTATGAACATCATCCTCATGAATCTGGATAACCACTTTGTTCTAGCGTTTCTGCTCTTTCACCTTCTTTGAAATAACGCAGGATCAGTTGCTATTTAGCCTTGTTATTCCTGTGATTAGTCTACCTCACACTTAATGATTGCTATTTTGTTTTTGAGTACTTATTCTAGGTTACAATGGCAGGTTATAAAATGTTTTAGATAAACATTATATATTTATATATACTTTCAAATTAAAAAGTATTTTCTATATAAACACTTGTAAGCACACCTTGTACCACTGGTGATCTGGGTTCACGAGATAAAAAGTTTCAATACATAACTAGTTTTAGCGCCACCAAAGTCCAAATACGAATTTGCATTTTGTTGAAATTGAGCGCGTCTGTACTCCGTGGTGCAATCACAATTGAAAATTGAAATAACATTCAATAGCGTATTGATTGGTATATGTCACGATCCCAATTTCTCTAATAAGTAATAATTCACCATAGTATACCTATAA
This sequence comes from Pistacia vera, assembly GCF_008641045.1. Taxonomy (NCBI): domain Eukaryota; kingdom Viridiplantae; phylum Streptophyta; class Magnoliopsida; order Sapindales; family Anacardiaceae; genus Pistacia; species Pistacia vera. The sequence goes on from NW_022196542.1 coordinate 147,907, forward strand.
AATCGATATTTTATATTTATTAAAACATCAACCCATAACTAATTTGAGTAAACGACTTTTTCTCACCTAAACAATTTCAAAATATCATTTTTTCACCCAAAGTTTATATTTCGTTAATACCTAAAGCTAAAATATATTTTACTTTCTCAATCGGCATTCGATGAATTATTAGGAGCTAGGGTAAGATGTGTTTTGTAGAGTAAAAGTTGTAGATCAAAATCAGTCTGAAATCAATTAAAATCATGAAACTCTAGTTTTGTAGTAATCGATAATCAGCAAAAAATCAAGTGTCGGAATGAGAGGGATTTTTTAGAGAGGAGACCGAATGTTCAAATGGTAGTGACAAAGAGAATTTTCATCACCGAAATTGGTCATAATCAGTTTTAGATAGTAGCAAAATATTAACTTTGGGTGAAAAAAATGATATTTTAAAATTTTTTGGGTAAGGATTCGCCAAGGCACCTTGGGTGGGACAATGCCATTTACTCTAACTAATTTTGACTAAAAACAGTTTCTTTCACTCAATAACTTATTTACTTTCTTTATGTTATTTTTATTTTCCTGAAAAGCTAGTGGGAACCTAAGAGAATATGAAGTCGACTTCACGACAAATCTCTCTGTTTCTTTAAATTTTTAGTTAGCTTTTTTAAATAATACTACACCTTCAATCATTTTTCACAAGTTTTGATGTGATAGTTTATAATTGACCAGATCATAACGAATTTTATTAATTAATTAAAGGTTAAACAATTATGAATTATCCCATTAAAATTATAAGAAAAAAATTTATGAGAGAAGATTATTAATGTAGTATTACTCTAATTTTTTTTTTTTTTCGATCATTTATACATGCTTAAAGGAGTTAGATAGTAAACTTTTTATTTATGAATTAACGCATCCAGTAAAGGATATGTTCCCACCCAAAGGTTTGGAGAAATACCAAGTGTCCACTGTTTTCATAAATTTTATATTTTCACCTTTAAATTAACAAAATCCATTTAATATAACAGTAAAGGCTAAAATAGTCATTTAAATATGTATAAAAATCAAATTTCAAAATAACCCTTAAAGTCTCAAAATAAGTTAAATAACCCTCTATGGAAAGGGAGGGATGGCGAGTCTCCGGCGAGAGGAAATCGGCTAGAAAAAAAAGCACCCAAACAAACAAGCTAACGTGCGTCACCTCCTGCTAAAATGGGTGGCTATTTTGGTGAAATGAAAAGAAGGTTGGAGAGGATGGTGGGGATGCTGGTGGTGGTGAGGTGGTTGTGGGTGAGGTGGTTGTGGCCGTGGAAGGTGTTGTGGTGGTGGCGGTCGTAAAAGGCGGTGGCGACAGCTGGGAGAAGGTTTACGAGAGTGCAAGCTAGAGGGCAGGTCGCTGATTGCGACCTTTTATCGAACAGGTTGTGTTCAATCCGAAAAAGGTCAAAGGAAAGAGCTTTCAGAGGCGCCGACGACCAGAAAACTCCAACAAGTCACAAACACTTCTAAAGAATCTCAATTTGCGTCCAAACATCCAACAAAATCAACTCAAAACAATCCTTCAGACTCAAACAAAACCCAAGGAAAATGGCCTTCAAGATGGTGAAAAAGGAGCAAAGAGGGTTGGGGGATAAGCGTGTTTTGGAGAGGGTACACCGGGGAGTGGAATGGCTGGGTAGAGGGCTATTTCTGGTGGGAAGGGTGGTCGAAAAAAGGCTTGGAAATGGGGTTATTTTCTAATTCTATTAATTTGGGGGTTAAAAGGAATTTAAAAATATTTTGTCAAGGGCAGTATGGTAATATCATTTTCTGTACCTGTGTCGGAATCTAAAAGTTGCTAAGGGTGTTGGTTTAAGGGTGAGAATTGAAACTTATGAAACCCGGGGTGGAAAGTTGGCATTTGGCCAAACCTTGGGTGGGAACTTGTTTCCTCTTGACGCATCCTTAAAAGGAGTTAGATGTAAAGCTGTCCAAATGCAATATTGTGTTAATCTCTTTTTTTTTTTTTTTTTTTTTGTTGTGGAGAACGTGATTCCCGTATCGTATAATTTTAATTGAAACGGCAAATAAACTAAAAGATATTTTTTTTTTTAAACAGAAGTTGTACCAAGTACCCAGCAGTCCAGCACACTTTTGCCTTTAATATTGTGTAAATGCAAATTTCTCTATGGATAAAGTCTCTCAACAAAACAAGCGCGAAACCTTCGCCCAATTAAAAAACGAATTGACTTTGGTCAACCCAATAACAACCAATCAGAGTCTACCGTGACCTCAAGATGTTCTTTCCTTGTCACTTGATCTTTTCTCCCTAAAAATAATTTGTCTTTCTAACCCAAGTGCTCCTTCCGTCTCCCTTCTTCTCTACGTTTTCACCTGAAGTTCTCTTGAATAATCTTGAACCTTCGCGAGCTCGTGCTTTCCTTCGCAATTTACAAACATACTTTTGATATAGAAACAAAGATAGGATGATGTTATAGACAAAGATACTCGAGAAAAAGAAGACCAAAAAATCAGACGATCAAGAGCGATGTCGTATAGAGAGAAAATGGGGACTGGATCGGCATTTACGGGAATGGTGAAGCAGGCGGAGCAACTGAGATTAGATGGAAACCTTTACTTCTCTAAGGATCGTTTTGGAGCTGCCATTGATGCTTACACTGAGGTCTTTCGATCAATTCTTTTGCTTATTTTGTTGATATTTTTGTTAATTCTATAACCATGCAATGGAGATGTTTCTTGATAATGATTCTTGGATGAAATTTTGGTTTGGTTTTGATTGAATTTGTAGGCGATTACTCTCTGCCCTAACGTGCCTATATATTGGACGAATCGCGCTCTTTGTCATCTCAAGCGGAAGTATGTATGAGCACTGAACCTTGTTTTTTCTTTAATTTTTTCCTTAAGAAAATAAGTAATATTTTTGTTTATATTGTTTTGATATTGTTGCGTTGTGGCCTTTGGTTGATTGTGTAATATGTAGTGATTGGACAAAACTTGAAAACGACTGTCGGAAAGCGATTCAGCTTGACCACAAGTCTGTTAAGGTATTTATTCTATGTTCGTTTTGTTACTTGCAATTGCTTGAATTATTCTTTCATCAGAAAGTATTGAATTTCGTAGTTGTTTGATGGCAGTAAACTGTGTCTGGCTGTTTAGTTTCAATTTGTCTATTGATGGTTGTTAATTATTCTACTGTCATTTCTGGGTTTTTTGTAATGGATTAGTGAACAGCAGGAGTTTACTGATTATTATGCTCTTGATAGCATTATGATATCAGATTCTTTGTGTGCATTCGAGCCTAAGTTTGCGCTTACTTGCTTCTGGGACGTAGTTATAGATTTATCTGTCTTGTCGTTTTTTTTTTTTTTAATCCTTTTGTTTGAGGGTGGCTTTTGTGCATGAATCTAACTATCTTCTTATTCATGTTCCCCCCTTTTACAATTTATTTCATTTTCTTTATTCTGTTAATTAACTTGTCATACACAAAACTATTTTAGACGCATAAGATACTGTCAGGGTATTTCCAAGTAGGTCTAGTACTTTTAAGTGCTTCAATTGTTGAATTGTACCATTTCATCTGATACAGAATTCAGCAACCTTAATCATATACATTTACACTTGGATGAATTGTTGAATATCATGGCTTACTTTCGGGTGACTTTTGTTTAGTTTGAGCAACTTTTCTTGCTCAGCAAATGCTCTTAGAAGTGTTGAATTTTTAACTTCTCATCCTATTCTACTTGAGAAAAGACATTTGTAGTGTAGGGTATAAGAAGCTGAGTAGTGTAGAATTGTTTGGGTTTTTACTTGTAACTGTGGTTGTTTTTGAGTTGCCAAATTGACGTGATCTCAAGCTTGTTTTAAGTTTTCTTGCTTAATGGAATGAATCAGGGTTAATTTTGAATAAACCTTGAGCTTCAATTTAAGAACTGAATGAAAAGAGGTGCAGAGTGGCATGGACTGCAGCTGAACCTTTTGTTGTTATTATTGCTAGTATTGTTATTTATCAAGGTGGAGGGAAGAGGAGGTGTGGCTGATAGATACAGGGATAGATCAGAGTCAATCATTGTATTATAAGCTTTAGCACACTCCTCACAGGCACTTGAAGATGCACATGGACCAAATACAATCACAACCACAAATACAAATCACAGAGAAAAACTATTATAGTTTGATTAATACTATATGGCGATATGGCGGTTCAAATGCAAACAGCTGCAATGTATCAAGTGAATTGAAGTTTCTCACGACAAAAATTTCATGATCATCTATGCACATGAACATATAAAATAAGCTTAGTTTATGAGTTGTCCAAATACTGAAATAGAGGATAGATAATAATGAATCAAGGTTGATTTGAATTCTATTAAGTTATCACTTGATTAAAAAGCTTAAGTTGATAGATAAAGGTCCAATAGCAATATTTATTTCTGAAACATGCTCCCCCATGGGCACTTGCACATGAACCAAACAGAACCACAACCACAATTGCATATCACAAATATTTCTTATTATCATTTTTTTTATTGGATCATAATTATCTTACTCTTTCAGTGGTTTTGTTACATGACAGGGCTACTATATGCTGGGACTTGCATTGCTAAAGAAAATGGAATATTCTGAAGGAGTCAAAGAATTGAAAAAGGTGCAGAATCATATATGTGCTGGATAGTTCTTTAACTTTTTATTAATGTTTGTACGAGTGACTAGATGTTATTGGTTTTTAATCTAATGAAATATGACTGAGTTCATTAATTTTTTTTTTGCAAGTATTATTATTACTAGTATTACTACCATTTAATATCCTTTTATTTGGTCTTTAACGTATTCAGTATATCACTTTTATGCTCAGTTTCTCTGCTGGGAAAAAGAATGGAGAGCTGAGCATAGCATGTTATGTTAGTATAGTGATTTTTCTTATTGATTATAGCATTTTATCATACTAATGACAATGCTGTTAAATATTTTGGTACTTATCTTCTGCTTTTGCTTTTTGCAGTTCGTTATTACCTGTTAAATTATAGAACTAACAATTATGTGGATAAATAACAGTCTTATCAATAATATCTTTTAGATATTTAAGAATTTACTGATGATTTTAGGTTTAACTTACTTTTTAAATGATAGTTCAATATCTTGGAATTGTTAGTTTTGGTATTTTCAATCATGTGTTATGGTTTGGTTAACTTAAACTTAGCAGTCATTTTTGTTTCAGTGTATAATGTAATCAAAACCATTTCCTAGTATTGATGGAAGTATCAGTTGTCTGGTGCTGACTGAGCTTGATGTTTCTTTACCCTTTTTGTTGCACATAACAATATTAATGTTCTGATTCTAGTTACATGCTGTTTCGTTGCACAAGCATTATTTTATATTCTTATTGTAAGCATCTTCTTTTAGCTCTTACAGAACGTGGTTTTGCAGGCATTGGATCTTGAGAGGGGTGCAGACTCCAAGGGTTATATGGTAGAGGAAATCTGGCAGGCGCTTGCAAGAGCAAAATATTTGGAGTGGGAGCAAGCATCTAGCAAACGTTCATGGGAATTACAAAGCTTGAAGTATGTGCTCCCTGTGAGTTTTCACCTTTGTTGTTGGGAAATTGGTTTGATTATTTGACAGAAGTTGATCTGCGATGTTATTAGGGGATGCTTCATAAAATTTGTTTCTGTGTGTAACAGGGAAGCTTGTGAGGCAGCTCTTGAAGAAAAGTATGTTCTTGATATTTCTAGAGCAGAGGAATCGTCAGATGAAGCTACTACTAATCATTTGAGACACATGGAGGCTCTAAGAGAAGTATTTAGTAAAGCTGCAGAAGCTGACACGCCTAATGAGGTGAGTATTTGGATTAGCTCCATTTATATATTTTTGTTTCTTTTTAACTACAAATTTTTACTGTTATCAGTGGAGAAATTGATTTGGTATTTCAGGTGCCTGACTATCTATGTTGTAAAATTACACTTGATATTTTTCGTGATCCTGTCATTACTCCAAGTGGACTTACATATGAGAGAGCAGTGATCCTTGAGCATCTTCAGAAGGTGATAGTATGCTTTTGGTATCGCGTGGTGAAATTTATATGTTTTCATACCTTCACTGATCCTCTGTCATCTTCATATTAGGTGGGTGACTTTGATCCAATCACAAGGGAACCACTCGATCAATCCCAGCTAATACCAAACTTGGCAATAAAGGAAGCAGTTCATGCATTTCTAGATAAACATGGTTGGGCATACAAGACAAGTTGAAATTTAGTTGCATTGATGTGCTCAATGTGTGTGGACTATTGGAGCAGAGTCAAGTTTTTAGACTTCTGGTATGAGTGCCTTGTTTAAAGTTCTGTATGCATCATTGAATTTTTGATCATGTTTGGTACTTATGTAATGTGGCTTCAATGTGCATTGCAATAATCCTAGGCATATGCGATATCAGATGATCCTTTGAATTGTACAGAGATCTTTATATACCATTGAGTTCCTAACTTGGTATGTTGTACTGAATTTTATTGAATCATATGCATAAAGTTAAGTACCATGAAAAGATTGTCTCTCTAATGGTTTCTAGGTAAATTTCTTCCCAGGGTATATTAAAATATTCTCTCTTCTGATTTATGTGGTGATAGATATTTTTTGTTCTATAATGGAGATTGCTTTCTTCCAAATGCTGTTGATCATTTTCTGCTTAGCCAATTGGTAGTCAGATGTTACCATCCTGGGTGGGTATAATGTAACACTAGTGTTTTGGATGAGGAAGAAATAGAGGTGGGGGGGTTCAGTGGGGCTACCCATTCCAACATAAATAAAAATTTTAATATGGGGACGTACAGCTCAGCAATAGAGGTGAGTAGAGTGTAGAGGGGGCAGGAGCTTAAGCATTAGAAAATAGAAATGGTTGAAATGCAAAGTGTTGATTTATTGGTATGGTGGGAGTGCATTGGAATGAATAAAGTTTAGGAGTCAATCATGGTGTGCTGTAATGCATAGTGATTCATCTTTTACTTTTAAAAGATGATGGATGAATGTACCTGCTTTCTTTCATAGCTGAATGAACCCTTCCTCTTTTGAGATAACAATTACGACTGTTGTTATGTTGGTAGGACCTATTACAGTATTTGTGGTATCTATCACATTCAAGTACCAAAATTAAATGATCTTATACTTCCTCGTGACAAAAATGTTCTTCTGTCTTGTACGTCTACTACTGATTTAGCTCCAAAATATGCTGAAATAGCATCTTATACTTACTCGGTGGAAAATTAAAAGTCTATCGTGAGAATTTTCTTTGTTAAAGTTGCTGTAATTAAAGTTAAAGGTAGGCGAAATTCGTTTTGGGTTGCCCTGCCTTCAACTATAAGAGGAAGAGGGTGTGATTATATTGTCAATAGCAAATTACACAATTATTTCTTAAACAGTTGTGACTTATTTAAGTCGATATATTCATGGCTAGTCCAAAAAAGTCATACTTGGTAGACCCATTTTTTTTAAAAAGAAAAAAATGAAAATAACCCTTGCATTATTTAAGTATGTTGATAATGCTATCAGAATTTGGATGTATTACGGAAGGAAACTTGTTTTAAAGTGACGCCCACTCATCAGACACAATTAAACAATTGAATAGCAACTGTTGTCTATATACGTCTCTGTCAACATCTCATTTTTGTTATTTGTGCTAATGAAAATTTCAGGGCCGCATGTTATGTCGTTCAAAAAAAGTTTTTTAAAAAACTGTGTTGTAATTTAGTTTTGAGTTAAATAAAGTCTTTATATATTCATAATTAAAAATAAAGATTAGATTGTTTGGAAATTCATATATTTGTTCTTGTCGGTTGGTCAATGAAAATCATTTGTCAAAAAAGATTATTAAAATAAAGTAATGAATAGGACAACTGACCTGCTATTAAGTCTAACGTTTTAAGTTTGATAGGTTTGTAATTCTATGGTTCCATTACTACGGGATCAAATCTCACCGACACTTAAATGACTTTTTTATATTTTAATACCTTTCCTTCACCAATAGTCCTGTCGGCGTATGGAATACTTGTAATGTTTTTATCTTCGCCATATAAATAAATATTTGATTAATTAAAAACTAAAACATATAACATCAAACTAAACCAACTCAAACGTTATTTACAAGTATTTATGCATGACAGATGAAAGTAAACAAAAAAAATGAAAGGTATTGTTGATATTTGTGGTGCTGAGGCATGCATTTGTATTCACTCATTTTGATAATGTTATGGGCATTGAGATGGTGAAAGGCCATTTTATGATGGCTTATCAATTGACAGTTGTTTGTTTGTTCCAACTGGGGTGGTATATCTGCTTTCCCTGGTGCAAATACAGTTCAGCGTTGAAAATGTCTTCCCAAAAGAAATTCTAAATTTTGCTTTTAATTATGAATAAAGATAGAGCGAGAAGCATTTATTATAATTTTTTTTTTACAAACGTGGATATGATAGTTCATAATTGGTCAATTCATATTTAATCAGATATAATTTATTATTAAATAAATGAAATTTATTACGAACTAATCAACTACAAACTATAATGTTTATAAATGAAAGTTTGCGGATATATGCTAATGTTACTTATTCACCGTCTCAATTTGGATGAGTAGACTATCCCCATATGACTTCAAAACTTGCCAGCACACACACCAATTATTCACTTATCACATCAACTTCAATCATTCATATAACACTAAACAATAAGACGGCCAATAAATTTTGTTTTTGTAGACCCAGTTTTCTCTTTACTTTAAATAATAAAAATAAATGTTTTATATTTCTGGTGGAAGAAGAAATTAGTGGAAACACCACTTCCCAGTTCCCATCCCAGCCGTCCATGACTTGGCGGGTTGTGAATTTATTAAGCCATTATAATGCCCACTTCCACATAGTAGGCCCATTGCTTTGATCTTGAAATTTATGATTTTGTTGAAACAACTCAGGTGAAATTGTTGATTTTTTTTTTTTTTTTTTACCAATCCTTTGACTGATCATAAGAACAGGATAAATTTTGGTGGTATAACTGTTTCATTGAAGACTTTTTCACCAAAGCGAGGGGCAACAGCTTGGATTGGATGGACCACAATACCAGAAATCACAGCGCCATTCAATATGGACACATTCTTCTCGTCACTTATCTAATACTTTCTCAACCATTCATTCACCGTTCCCATTCATTTATGAATCATCAACTCTAAAACAAGCTTTGGTTTTTTATCTTATTCTTATTTCTTGTGTCCAGGAGGTCACATGTCAGAGGAAATGTTGTTGCTACTGTGAAAATTTTTCGAAATATGTATTCGATAATAAAATTTAATCTTGCATAATCCAAATATTCAATACTCTGTGAGAAGAAGTGCATTAAAATGTAAAATTTTAGTTACCAAATAAGAATGTTGAGAAAGTATTGGACAAACTAAAAAGGGAATAATCATGTGCAAGTATATAAGCTGAAACTAGCGAACAAGGAGTTTCTAATACTCAGAAAGTGATGGCTTATGGTAGAAAACAAGTAGAAGAGACAACATTGCTAGTACAACTATATTAAAAACAAAATAGAAACCAAGTAGAATTAGAATGTAATAAATTATTGAACAAACCAAAGGGAAAAAATCTTATAAATAAAGCTTCCGACGTATTTATTCACAGCGACTAACTCATAAACATGAAACTGGAATTCAAGGAAAAGAATTTACAAAATGGTGATTGAGGATGACTAGCTTTGACAACCAAAGATAAGGGAAACGGGTGTAGAATTTACAAATGGGTGCTCGGTAATGCTGCATTAAGTGAGTTCTTCATGCAGTATGAGTAATATTAACAGCCCTCTTCAATCTCTCAAGAATACCATTAGCCTTTCTCTTGGCCCTTGCAGTTCCATTTTGAGCAAGCTTAGATATTGTCCCATAGGTGTTCTCCTCTTCCTTCATTGCTTTCCATTTGGTTCGATCATTCAGACAGATGGTGTGGAGGATTGCAATGCAATTTTCCTTATTGCGCTCACAAGTACTTTCCCTAATTATGCGAAGCAAGCAAGACACGGCCCCAAGATCACCCATTTCCTCAACAGCCCTTTGATTGGTAGAAAGAATTGCAAGAATAGCCAATAATTCATCTACATGCACACCATCCGCAATTTTCTTCAGAATAACCCTGACCGCACCATCTCTCACAGCTCTTGCCTTGTTTTCATGGAAAATACATAGGTTAAACAATGCAGAGGCAACATCTTTCATTGCTAATGTATGACCCTCATCTAAAAGATCAATGAGTGGTTTTAAGGCTCCAGATTTTCCTATAAGTTCCTTATTGGAATCAAGAGCAGATAAAGTGAAAAGTGCGGCAGCTGCATTGCTCCTTGTTTCAATGGTCCCGGATCTCAATGCTTCCATTAGAAGAGGAATTACCATGGGGGTTTCAGCAACAAGTTTTTTGTTGCTGTCATGGATAGAAAGATTCAAGAGTGTTGTTATCACGTCTTCTTGGAGATTGGGGTGAATCCCACTTTTAGACTTGCTTTCAGAGAGAGGACTGAGCAACTGTGGTATGGCATCAAGAGACTCACCAAAAAGCGCTCGAAATGAGGGGATCCTCTTTGTCAACAACCGAAGCTCCTTTGCAGCTTCTCTCTGTTCAGCAAGAGTTGCAGACATCTTCTCAAGCAAAGAAAGAAAATGGTCCCGATCTGCTTCCGTTACTTCTTCATTAACATACTGAACAGGGTTGGGCAATTCTATTCCCTGACACTTACACCATTGTGATATCATTTCCCGGATAAGGTAATTGGGAGTAAGGATTGTGTGAGACAGCACTTGCTGGGTTCGTGGGCATGTCCGGTTGCCAGCTTTTAGCCATCTTTGGATATATGGTCTATCAAAAGTCTGCAAAACAGAAACATATCAAAAAAAAATCAAGAACCTAGAAGAAACATATTAAGCATCAATTAACAATACAATATCATCAGAAAGATAAAAAAATCCAGCAACTCACAATGGTGAATTTTATTTATAAATCGGAAAAAAAGGATAATTCACAACAAGCGTCAATGATTAACATTTAACCAATTGTTGATGCGCTTGTTGTTTCTGGACGCCTCTTTTGTCCATTTTCAATATTAAATAATCGAGGAAGCTCAGTTAATTTGCATTATCCTAAAGATTAGCATCATTTTGGAAGCAATATAATATTATTTCGAGAAAGTAATGGGGGAGGATGAACATAATAAATAGATATCCAAACTCCAGCCAATCAATCAAATGCAGCTTTCAATTTTTTTTTTTTTGAAGGATAGTACGAATCTCCTTAGTATTTTAATTTCACCAACCACCACACAGCTTAACCTCTCCAATGTTACTAGATCATTAACCAAATGAAAATGCAAAATAAACTAACGTTAAATTAAAGAGGGAAAACAAAAAAAAAAAAAAGCTTTAAGCAACACTTGGTTGTTACCAAATTATGATGGTGTTAACATTATATCTCAATGTTTTTCTTCTCTTCACATTTTCTCAGCCACCAAACACAACAGAAAGAACACAGAAATCTTTGCACAAATCATGTTTTAAAATATTCAGAGAACAGAACACCTCACTTCGTCTAAATTATTTAAAAACAAATTGTTTGATTGCCAAGAAAGGTAGTTAAGAAATAGAATTTCAATTCTTGTATTGCTCTGGAAAAATAATTCTAGTACTAGACTTCCAAAAACAAAAAACTTTTCATTTCCATTATCGTACTTTCTCAACAACCAAACAGAGACTGACCTGACCAGAAGCCAAAACAACGGGATCTCTCATCAACTCCTTGGAAAGCGGACACTTAAACTCCTCAGGACACAGGAGCGTTTCACGTAACTTGAGAGACAACGATCTCTTCTTCATCTTCAGTTCCTTTAAAGCAGAGAGTGTCTCTTTGGCTTGATCGATCATTTCGGTGCGGTAATCCTCATCGTCCACGAGAAGCCTGACCAATCTCTGCAGTTCTTTCTTCAATTCCGTTGCTTTTGCCATCACCGTCGGATCGGAATCGAAAACCCCGGTTTTGGCCATAAGATTAACAGAAGATCAAATCAACGCCGTTGGGTTAATGGAGGCGAACCTAGTTTTTTTTTAAAAAAAAAAAAAATTAAATGTTACTGTGAATGGCAAAACAGAGGATGAGAATCATAATGAGAATGAGAATGTGAATGTGAATGAGAATGGGAATGGTTTTGTTTCATTCTATGGTTTCTAATTTTTGTTTTGTTTGTCTCTCAGCTTCTAATTCTATGAACAGATAGAGATAGTCTCTTGCTTTTCTTTCGCTCTCTCTGCGTTTGTCTGAATCTGAATCTGAATGCTCTTTTAATATTAACGTGTAAGTGATAACAGTGTTGTGTTACGGTTGCTGTTGCGCTAGCTCCTCACTCTCACACGCCTCTTCCATTTATCCGTGGCTTTGGATTTTTATTCTGCCACGTCCTCTTTATGCTTCTTTCACTTAACTTCTTTAACCTTTTTTGAACTTTAAAATTAACCTAAAACTGTTTTCCATATGCTAACTCAAATTTTATAATATCTCACTTATTTTCATTAATTTCTGTTGATACTTGATTTTAATACTAACGATTTTATACGTGTTAAATATTAAAAAATCACACATGAGTAGATTATGGGAGTGTTTATGATGCAATGATAATATATGTTTGAAGAAACATAAATAAAATATTGACAAGAAAACTTTTTATAATGATTTAGATGCTTGAAACAAATCCTACATTTATTGTGATTTTATTATTCTTTAACTATTTTTCTAATATCGTCGATAAGATGTATAAAGATGAAATAATATTTTATTTACAAAGAAAAATAATGTTGAAGCTTGAATTTGTGCACAGCTCTCACTTGTCCAGCCCCCTATTCCATGAAGAAAAGTGTATATTTATACTTTTGAGTTTAATGTAATAAATGTTTTTACAAGTTGTGGAGACTCCTTCCTAATCTTTATCTTAAAATGAGGTATGATTGATATAAATGTTCTTAATAACAACTTAGGTCGGTTTGGTTTTGATATCTAATCTTATTTTGTCCTTTATCTCTTGTTGAACTTTAATTTACAGGATTGACAGCTAATTTTAATTGGTGGTACTATGTCAGTGTATTTTTTTTGCATAACAATCTCTAAAAACATTATATTCATGATCCAATACTTCAACATCTCATTATTCTTACAATTGATAATTTTTTTATTCAAAAATACATCTCATAAAAAAATTCCTCTTATTTTTTTATTTTTAGTTGATTTTTTTCCAAAAAATTAACAAACGTAGTTTAATAAATAACAAACATGAGCAATGACAATTTATGTACTACTTGGGAAATCAAATTGAATTTAGAAAAAAAAGAAAAAGAAAAAAGGAATTATGAGAATATTATTGTATTATTTATCAAGAAAAATAAAATTGAATAAGAGAAAGGGCCCACATGGTCCACCATGTAGGCAACACGGAGTGTATGGCATGCACAGCTGGCATGACGCGTGGGGAAAGCTTGCTTCGTACTGTTCTAGCATGGCATTGCCAGCGGATCCATTAACTCGGCTCGCTTGATGTGTGGGAGAGTTTTGTTTGCATGTATCAGCTTCTATAATTTTTTATCTTGCTTACGGTTTGACATCTGGCAAGGCACGCGGCATTATAAATAACTACGACATGTGTCATGTGGGTATGTAGAAATGAAGGGACACGTGTTATTCTCTCGCCTAAGGACAGTGACATGTTTAGACTCTTTAGACCTGAGATGAAAGGCAAATAATCGGTGGTCTAAAGAACACCTAGAACACGTAGTCTCAACCAATTGAATTCACTAGTCTTAGTTTAATGTTCTTAATTTTCATGCACGCCACGACACTAATCTTAACTATTCCATACCAAATTTCATTATATAACACATATACCCTAATAAATCTAAATAGTATTCCCTCAGTTTTTTAATAAATGAATTTTTTTTCAAATTAAGTATCGTTGTCTTGTCTATGACATCTCTTCTCTCCTCGTCTCCTCTCTCTCTTTTTCAAACGCCATTTAACATAATTTTTCCACTATTATTTTTTCTTCATTGCGTTTTCCACCGTATTTTCATAGGAGGAGCGAATAAGAGATGGAGTAGGAGAGAGAACAAATTTTTACATTAAAAATTAGTTTATTAAAAAGTGTGTAATTATTTAAAACGACTTTTATTTCGAAACGAATGAAATATTTGGATTGTCTAAATATTATTTTGATATAATCAAAGTTCACAATTCTTAAGAATACATTTAACATGTTAAACATAGTTTAAAATTTTAATATTTATTTTTGTGTGTTAAAAATAATTTTACGAATATAGTTAATAATATAAAAAATACACCCTAATTGTCAGCCTAACCTAACTGACTTTGGTGAAGATCACCTGAGTATTAATTATGCTAACTCCCTAACTACCAAAAAAAAAAAGCAGCCAAATTTGAGGGGTGGGTTGGAGGAGACCGGAAAATAACTAGGTTAGGTGAGATTACCTAAATGACAAAAAATATTTTTAAAATTAATAAAGAGTGTGGAGGAAGGATCTGGATTTAAAGTCAAAGTCATTAGTATTAATGATGGCAATTTGAAATCTACATATATCGCTCCATGTGTTTTGTGTTTATCCTAAAATTCTATTTCTACCCTTCTTGTTGCCGACTAAGTTTGAGATTAAAGTGCAACTAATAAAAGAAATCAATCAATCACAAGCCTTAAAGTGTTGTTTGTCTTCAAATCTATCAGTTTTACTTTGAAAAGATGTCCTGTGCTCTTGAGTCTTTCCCAAAAGGATCTACTTTGCTGCATAATACATAGTCCGATAAAGGTAGGAAAATTAAAAAACCATATCTTTTTTTTTTTTTTTTTAATATATTTACTGCTGTTTTTGTTTATTAAACAAATTGAAAAGAAGGATGATAAATTTTGAGGTAAAAGACAATGGCATCATCACAAAGGAAAGGGGGACACAGGAAGCCAAGATGAGCGCTTGTCGCCATTCTCATATCTCACCTTACCCGCCAGCCACCTTTACATGATTGCCTTTAGCGGCGGTCTATGGTAATTAATAAGGATCATCCATCGCTCTCCACCTTCGCTTTTAACGGTTGTATAACGTGGGTCCCTCATTCACAGCCAAATGCCAACTAGGATATCCGTCCGTACGCTCATCAAGCTGGACCTTGCAGACCCACGTGTCTTTTTGTGATGTTCCCAGCATGTTCCAACTGCTGACGTGTTGTGTTCGTCGTTTTAGGTGATACACAATCGTGTCAGAAAGGAAAGTCCTGTCAATAATTCCCAATGCATGATTCAAATTTGTCATGTGATTCAATTAAATAAGATTTTTTATTTTGAACTCACAAGCAGCGATTAGAAACCCGATCAGTTGAATCGGTTCAACTGTGACCCGCTGCCTTTATTGTATCGGGCTATGAAATTTTTAATTCATCCAAACCCTTAGAAATTAAGAGATTAATCTGTCAAAAATCAAAGATTGAAATATTAGGAATTTTGAAGATAAATAGTGGCAATAATGTCAATTTTCGGTGAATGAATCGATTGAAAAGCACAAAACAATGTCGCTACCAATTGAGGAGATGAATGAGGAGAGATGAGATGAGTTTTGGTCAAAAGATTATGGTCAATGTTTTAATGGTATTGAAAAGTGTTGTTATCATCGGACCCTATATATATTTTTTCATTTACTTAAAGGGACAACAATTACATACACAATAAATACAATCCCGAGTTTAATTCTTAAAAGTTGAATCTTAAGGAGTTATTGATGAACAAATACTGTGGATATAATCTCTAGCTAAGTTAGCTGACATTATCTTGATCATGGGATCATGATCAATAATCCAATATTCAAATACCTGAGATTCGATTGTTACGGGATCTTGTGGAAAGGCTTATATCTTCAGAATCACTGAATAAATCTCACACCATGTGACGTGATTCACATGAAATTTTTTTTAGCTATTAAATATATAAAAATAAAAATAATTTGTTTTTAATTTGATGCGTGTCAAAGTGAGTAAGAGAATCTTGAAGCACCAATGGATTAATATCAAATCGAATGAACTACATGCGAAATCGAAAGGCAAGTTGATGAATCCAGTTAATTATAGTCATAATAAATGGGGATTCTGTCAGATACTAATAAAAAATTTGCAATTATATGTATCATTATAGTTACTACCGTGTATTTTAGAGTAAGCTATTAATACAACAGTTATTTTCTATTATATATTGCCATGTGGGATACTTAATGAACAGATTAGATAAGATTTCGATGATTAATTATATTGAAAAACATTGCCCACAAGAATACTTAATCTCGATTAAAATCTTTTATAACATTTTTTAATCGAATTTACCCAAGTCCTTTGTTGTTTTCATGAGAAATAAAAAGTTGTAAGTTGGTGGCATTCAATATCATTGTTTTTGTTACGCCTCAAAAGTCATGCTTATGTCAGTCTAATAAATACCTTTCTGTATTAGCTGTCAAGCCCATATCTCCTCAAAGATATTCTTACTAACCCTATTTCCTTTCAAGAAATGAATGGACGAGAGTCTTCTATGTGTCAAGGTAACTTGCAAAACACTCATTACATTTGAGTGCAAGGGTGTATAAATTGGCACTCCTCTTCCCGAAGAGGGGGGCTGGGCATATGAGAGCTAACCATAGATAAGAGTTCAATTCTTTCTCTGTGTAAACATTGTATTTCTTCATCTTTGTATGTCTTACGGGCAAAATCATAGAAACAGCCAGAGATCAATAAAATAACAGTGGATGTAGGAGTCGCTTGTTGCATCCAAACCACTATAAAAACCCATCTTGCCAATCTTTTATTTATGTTTTCTGCAACATATATAATCTCAGCTCCATATTCAAATCTTATGGATCCATCACGTGTGATTCCTAAGTCCGCTTAGCGTTTCTCACGTGTGAGTCGTTGGTGTCCAAAATCAAGCGTCAACAGTTTGGTGGCCCATGGAGGTCCGATTCTCAAGCCTGCGTCCAAGTTCCCTGATGGCGTGCTCAGATCTCAAACATGCGTCAGAATTCTCCAATTGCGTGGCTAGATCGCAGATCGCACACGTTAGAATTCTCCAATCGCGTGGCCAAATCACACGCGTCAGAGTTCTCCAATCGCGTGGCTAGATCGCATATCGCATGCATTAGAATTCTTCGATCGCGTGGCCAGATCGCACGCCCAGGTCGTTCTGATCCTCGGCTTCAAATCGCTGATCTTTAGCTTCAAATCGCGTGTTCAGATCGCTGATCACACGCTGAGATCGTTGATCTCTTGTGCTCTTAGGTCGAGCTCATTTTGACCTCTTAGGTCGAGGTCGTTTTGACCTTTCAGGTCGAGCTCGTTATGCTTTGAGGTCGAGCTCGTTTTGCTCAGATTGAGCTCGTTATGACCTTTCAGGTCAAGCTCCTAACTGATCGCAATTAGCTCCTAGCTCTCAGCACTTGATCGCGCCAATAATAGTTCGAGCTCTTCAGTTCGAGACTACAGCCATTCAAATCAAAGATCTTAGTTTCTGAAGCGCGATTACGCACTCCAAAAACTGGGGGGCTTCTGTTATGCCTCAAAAGTCATGCTTATGTCAGCCTAATAAATGTCTTTCTGTACTAACTGTCAAGCCCATATCTCCTCAAAGATATTCTTACCAACCTTATCTCTTTTCAAGAAATGAATGGATGAGAGCCTTCCATGTGTCAAGGCAACTTGCAAAACACTCATTACATTTGAGTACAAGGGTGTATAAATTGGCACTCCTCTTCCTGAAGAATGGGGTTGGGCATATGAGAGCTAACCATAGATAAGAGCTCAATTCTTTCTCTGTGTAAACACTGTATTTCTTCATCTTTGTATGCCTTACGGGCAAAATCATAGAAATAGCCAGAGATCAATAAAATAACAGTGGATGTAGGAGTTGCTTGTTGCATCCGAACCACTATAAAAACCCCTCTTGCCAATCTTTTATTTATGTTTTCTACAACATATATAATCTCAGCTCCATATTCAAATCTCATGGATCCATCACGTGTGATTCCAAAGTCCGCTTAGCGCTTCTCACGTGCGAGACGTTGGCGTCCAAAATCAAGCGTCAACAGTTTTATTGTTGTTTATTATTGTATACTACAGGAGTTTTATAAAAATTCGCAGCTTATCCCTAAAAGCATGACTAACCTATTAATCTTAATTTACTAGTGAATTTTTATTTTTATTTTTTAATTTTTTTTGTTATCTAATTTGATATAACCAGAGAACATACTTTACGCAAATAGAGTTGATTATTGTGTTGAATTATGAATTTCCTTTACTGACACCATTGTTGATGCGCTTGTTGTTTCTGGACGCCTCTTTTGTCCATTTTCATATTAAATAATCGGGAAGCTCGTTAATTTGCATTATCCTAAAGATTCATCATTTTGGAAGCAATATAATAATATTTCGAGAAAGTAATGGGAGAGGATGAACATATAATAGATATCCAAACTCCAGCCAATCAATCAAATGCAGCTTTCAATTTTTTTTTGAAGGATAGTACAAATCTCCTTAGTATTTTAATTTCACCAACCACCACACAGCTTAACCTCTCCAATGTTACTAGATCATTAACCAAATGAAAATGCAAAATAAACTAACGTTAAATTAAAGAGGGAAAACAAAAAAAAAAAAGCTTTAACAACACTTGGTTGTTACCAAATTATGATGGTTTAACATTATCTCAATGTTTTTCTTCTCTTCACATTTTCTCAGCCACCAAACACAACAGAAGAACACAGAAATCTTTGCACAAATCAGTTTTAAATATTCAGAGAACAGAACCCTCACTTCGCTAAATTATTTAAAAACGAATTGTTTGATTGCCAAGAAGTAGTAAAGAAATTGAATTTCATTCTTGTATTGCTCTGGAAAAATAATTCTAGTACTAGACTTCAAAAACAAAAACTTTTCATTTCCATTATCGTACTTTCTCAACAACCAACAAGACTGACCTGACCAGAAGCCAAACAACGGGATCTCTCATCAACTCCTTGGAAAGCGGACACTTAAACTCCTCAGGACACAGGAGCGTTTCACGTAACTTGAGAGACAACGATCTCTTCTTCATCTTCAGTTCCTTTAAAGCAAGAGTGTCTCTTTGGCTTGATCGATCATTTCGTGCGGTAATCCTCATCTCCCGATAAGCCTGACTAATCTCTGCAGTTCTTTCTTCATTTCCGTTGCTTTTGCCATCACCGTCGGATCGGAATCAAAACCCCGGTTTTGGCCAAAGATTACAGAAGATCAAATCAACGCCGTTGGTGTTAACGGAGGCGAACCTTTTTTAAAAAAAAAAAAAAATTAATGTTACTGTGAATGGCAAACAGAGGATGAGAATCATAATGAGAATGAGAATGAGAATGTGAATGAGAATGGAATGTTTTGTTTCATTCTATGGTTTCTAATTTTGTTTTGTTTGTCTCTCAGCTTCTAATTCTATAACAGATAGAGATAGTCTCTTGCTTTTCTCTTCGCTCTCTCTGCGTTTGTCTGAATCTGAATCTGAATGCTCTTTTAATATTAACGTGTAAGTGATAACATGTTGTGTTACGGTTGCTGTTGCGCTAGCTCCTCACTCTCACACGCCTCTTCCATTTATCCGTGGCTTTGGTTTTTATTCTGCCACGTCCTCTTTATGCTTTTCACTTAACTTCTTTAACCTTTTTTGAACTTTAAATTAACCTAAAACTGTTTTCCATATGCTAACTCAAATTTTATAATATCTCACTTATTTTCATTATTTTCTGTTGATACTGATTTTAATACTAACGATTTTATACGTGTTAAATATTAAAAAATCACACATGAGTAGATTAGGGAGTGTTTATGATGCAATGATAAATATATGTTTGAAGAAACTAAATAAAATATGACAAGAAACTTTTTATAATGATTTAGATGCTTGAAACAAATCCTACATTTATTGTGATTTATTATTCTTTAACTATTTTTCTAATATCGTCGATAAGATGTTATAAAGATGAAATAATTTTTTATTTACAAGAAAAAATGTTGAAGCTTGAATTTGTGCACAGCTCTCACTTGTCCAGCCCCCTATTCCATGAAGAAAAGTGTATATTTATACTTTTGAGTTAATGTAATAAATGTTTTTACAAGTTGGGAGACTCCTTCCTAATCTTTATCTTAAAATGAGGTAGATTGATAAATGTTCTTAATAACAACTTAGGTCGGTTTGGTTTTGATATCTAATCTTATTTTGTCCTTTATCTCTTGTTGAACTTTAATTTACAGGATTGACAGCTAATTTTAATTGGTGGTACTATGTCAGTGTATTTTTTTTGCATAACAATCTCTAAAAACATTATATCATGATCCAATACTTCAACATCTCATTATTCTTACAATTGATAATTTTTTTATTCAAAATACATCTCATAAAAATTCCTTCTTATTTTTTTATTTTTAATTGATTTTTTTTCCAAAAATTAACAATGTAGTTTAATAATAAGAAACATGAGCAATGGAAATTTATGTACTACTTAGGAAATCAAATTGAATTTAGAAAAAAAAAAAATTATGAGAATTTATTGTATTATTTATCAAGAAAATAAAATTGAATAAGAGAAAGGCCCACATGGTCCACCATGTAGGCAACACGGAGTGTATGGCATGCACAGCTGGCATGACGCGTGGGGAAAGCTTGCTTCGTACTGTTCTAGCATGGCATTGCCAGCGGATCCATTAACTCGGCTCGCTTGATGTGTGGGGAGTTTTGTTTTGCATGTATCAGCTTCTATAATTTTTTATCTTGCTTACGGTTTGACATCTGGCAAGGCACGCGGCATTATAAATAACTACGACATGTGTCATGTGGGTATGTAAAATGAAGGGACACGTGTTATTCTCTCGCCTAAGGACAGTGACATGTTTAGACTCTTTAGACCTGAGATGAAAGGCAAATAATCGGTGGTCTAAAGAACACCTAGAACACGTATTCTCAACCAATTGAATTCACTAGTCTTAGTTTAATGTTCTTAATTTTCATGCACGCCACGACACTAATCTTAACTATTCCATACCAAATTTCATTAATACACATATACCCTAATAAATCTAAATAGTATTCCCTCAGTTTTTTAATAAATGAATTTTTTTTCAATTAAGTATCGTTGTCTTGTCTATGACATCTCTCTCTCTCTCTCTCTCGTCTCCTCTCTCTCTTTTTCAAAGCCATTTAACATAATTTTTCCACTATTATTTTTTCTTCATTGCGTTTTCCACCGTATTTTCATAGGAGCGAATAAGATGGAGTAGGAGAGACAACTTTTACATTAAAATTAGTTTTTAAAAAGTGTGTAATTATTTAAAACGACTTTTATTTCGAAACGAATGAAATATTTGGATTGTCTAAATATTATTTTGATATAATCAAAGTTCACAATTCTTAAGAATACATTTAACATGTTAAACATAGTTTAAAAATTTTAATATTTATTTTGTGTGTTAAAAAATATTTACGAATATAGTTAATATTAAAAAATACACCCTAATTGTCAGCCTAACCTAACTGACTTGGTGAAGATCACCTGAGTATTAATTATGCTAACCCTAACTACCAAAAAAAAAAAGCAGCCAAATTTGAGGGGTGGGTTGAGGAGACCGGAAAATACCTGGTTAGGTGAGATTACCTAAATACAAAAAATATTTTTAAAATTAATAAGAGTGTGGAGAAGGATCTGGATTTAAAGTCAAAGTCATTAGTATTAATGATGGCAATTTGAAATCTACATATATCGCTCCATGTGTTTTGTGTTTTCCTAAAATTCTATTTCTACCTTCTTGTTGCCGACTAGTTTGAGATTAAGTGCAACTAATAAAGAAATCAATCAATCACAACCTTAAAGTGTTGTTTGTCTTCAAATCTATCATGTTTACTTTGAAAAGATGTCCTGTGCTCTTGAGTCTTTCCAAAAGGATCTACTTTGCTGCATAAACATAGTCCGATAAAGGTAGGAAAATTAAAAAACCATATCTTTTTTTTTTTTTTTTAATATATTTACTGCTGTTTTTGTTTATTAAACAAATTGAAAGAAGGATGATAAATTTTGAGGTAAAAGACAATGGCATCATCACAAAGGAAAGGGACACAGGAAGCCAAGATGAGCGCTTGTCGCCATTCTCATATCTCACCTTACCCGCCACCACCTTTACATGATTGCTTTAGCGCGGTCTATCTAATTAATAAGGATCTCCATCGCCTCCACCTTCGCTTTAACGGTTGTATAACGTGGGTCCCTCATTCACAGCCAAATGCCAACTAGGATTCCCGTCCCTACGCTCATCAAGCCGACCTTGCAGACCCCGTGTCTTTTTGTGATGTTCCCAGCATGTTCCAACTGCTGACGTGTTGTGTTCGTCGTTTTAGGTGATACACATCGTGTCGAAAGGAAAGCACTGTCATAATTCCCAATGCCTGATTCAAATTTGTCATGTGATTCAATTAAATAAGATTTTTAATTTTGAACTCACGAGCAGCGATTAGAGACCCGATCAGTTCGGTACTGTGACCCGCGGCTTTATTGATCGGGTTACGAAATTTTTAATTCTTCCGAACCCCTAGAATTAAGAGATTAATATGTAAAAAATTGAAGATTGAAATATTAGGACTTTTAAAGATAAATAGTGACAACAATATTGATTTTTGGTGAATGAATTGATTGGAAAGCGTAAAACAATGTCCCAATGAATGAGGAGATGAGTTATATTTTGGTCAAAAGATTGTGATAAGTATTTTCATGATATTGGAAAGTGTTGTCATCATCGGACCTATATATATATTTTTTTATTCATTTAAAGGGACAACAATTACATACATAAATGCAATCCCGAGTTTAATTCTTAAAAGTTGAATCTGACGAGTTATTGATGAACAAATACTGGGATATAATCTCTAGCTAAGTTAGCTGACATTATCTTGATCATGGATCATGATCATAAGTTACTTATTCACCGTCTCAATTTGGATGAGTAGACTATCCCCATATGACTTCAAAACTTGCCAGCACACACACCAATTATTCACTTATCACATCAACTTCAATCATTCATATAACACTAAACAATAAGACGGCCAATAAATTTTGTTTTTGTAGACCCAGTTTTCTCTTTACTTTAAATAATAAAAATAAATGTTTTATATTTCTGGTGGAAGAAGAAATTAGTGGAAACACCACTTCCCAGTTCCCATCCCAGCCGTCCATGACTTGGCGGGTTGTGAATTTATTAAGCCATTATAATGCCCACTTCAACATAGTAGACCCATTGCTTTGATCTTGAAATTTATGATTTTGTTGAAACAACTCAGGTGAAATTGTTGATTTTTTTTTTTTTTTTTTACCAATCCTTTGACTGATCATAAGAACAGGATAAATTTTGGTGGTATAACTGTTTCATTGAAGACTTTTTCACCAAAGCGAGGGGCAACAGCTTGGATTGGATGGACCACAATACCAGAAATCACAGCGCCATTCAATATGGACACATTCTTCTCGTCACTTATCTAATACTTTCTCAACCATTCATTCACCGTTCCCATTCATTTATGAATCATCAACTCTAAAACAAGCTTTGGTTTTTTATCTTATTCTTATTTCTTGTGTCCAGGAGGTCACATGTCAGAGGAAATGTTGTTGCTACTGTGAAAATTTTTCGAAATATGTATTCGATAATAAAATTTAATCTTGCATAATCCAAATATTCAATACTCTGTGAGAAGAAGTGCATTAAAATGTAAAATTTTAGTTACCAAATAAGAATGTTGAGAAAGTATTGGACAAACTAAAAAGGGAATAATCATGTGCAAGTATATAAGCTGAAACTAGCGAACAAGGAGTTTCTAATACTCAGAAAGTGATGGCTTATGGTAGAAAACAAGTAGAAGAGACAACATTGCTAGTACAACTATATTAAAAACAAAATAGAAACCAAGTAGAATTAGAATGTAATAAATTATTGAACAAACCAAAGGGAAAAAATCTTATAAATAAAGCTTCCGACGTATTTATTCACAGCGACTAACTCATAAACATGAAACTGGAATTCAAGGAAAAGAATTTACAAAATGGTGATTGAGGATGACTAGCTTTGACAACCAAAGATAAGGGAAACGGGTGTAGAATTTACAAATGGGTGCTCGGTAATGCTGCATTAAGTGAGTTCTTCATGCAGTATGAGTAATATTAACAGCCCTCTTCAATCTCTCAAGAATACCATTAGCCTTTCTCTTGGCCCTTGCAGTTCCATTTTGAGCAAGCTTAGATATTGTCCCATAGGTGTTCTCCTCTTCCTTCATTGCTTTCCATTTGGTTCGATCATTCAGACAGATGGTGTGGAGGATTGCAATGCAATTTTCCTTATTGCGCTCACAAGTACTTTCCCTAATTATGCGAAGCAAGCAAGACACGGCCCCAAGATCACCCATTTCCTCAACAGCCCTTTGATTGGTAGAAAGAATTGCAAGAATAGCCAATAATTCATCTACATGCACACCATCCGCAATTTTCTTCAGAATAACCCTGACCGCACCATCTCTCACAGCTCTTGCCTTGTTTTCATGGAAAATACATAGGTTAAACAATGCAGAGGCAACATCTTTCATTGCTAATGTATGACCCTCATCTAAAAGATCAATGAGTGGTTTTAAGGCTCCAGATTTTCCTATAAGTTCCTTATTGGAATCAAGAGCAGATAAAGTGAAAAGTGCGGCAGCTGCATTGCTCCTTGTTTCAATGGTCCCGGATCTCAATGCTTCCATTAGAAGAGGAATTACCATGGGGGTTTCAGCAACAAGTTTTTTGTTGCTGTCATGGATAGAAAGATTCAAGAGTGTTGTTATCACGTCTTCTTGGAGATTGGGGTGAATCCCACTTTTAGACTTGCTTTCAGAGAGAGGACTGAGCAACTGTGGTATGGCATCAAGAGACTCACCAAAAAGCGCTCGAAATGAGGGGATCCTCTTTGTCAACAACCGAAGCTCCTTTGCAGCTTCTCTCTGTTCAGCAAGAGTTGCAGACATCTTCTCAAGCAAAGAAAGAAAATGGTCCCGATCTGCTTCCGTTACTTCTTCATTAACATACTGAACAGGGTTGGGCAATTCTATTCCCTGACACTTACACCATTGTGATATCATTTCCCGGATAAGGTAATTGGGAGTAAGGATTGTGTGAGACAGCACTTGCTGGGTTCGTGGGCATGTCCGGTTGCCAGCTTTTAGCCATCTTTGGATATATGGTCTATCAAAAGTCTGCAAAACAGAAACATATCAAAAAAAAATCAAGAACCTAGAAGAAACATATTAAGCATCAATTAACAATACAATATCATCAGAAAGATAAAAAAATCCAGCAACTCACAATGGTGAATTTTATTTATAAATCGGAAAAAAAGGATAATTCACAACAAGCGTCAATGATTAACATTTAACCAATTGTTGATGCGCTTGTTGTTTCTGGACGCCTCTTTTGTCCATTTTCAATATTAAATAATCGAGGAAGCTCAGTTAATTTGCATTATCCTAAAGATTAGCATCATTTTGGAAGCAATATAATATTATTTCGAGAAAGTAATGGGGGAGGATGAACATAATAAATAGATATCCAAACTCCAGCCAATCAATCAAATGCAGCTTTCAATTTTTTTTTTTTTGAAGGATAGTACGAATCTCCTTAGTATTTTAATTTCACCAACCACCACACAGCTTAACCTCTCCAATGTTACTAGATCATTAACCAAATGAAAATGCAAAATAAACTAACGTTAAATTAAAGAGGGAAAACAAAAAAAAAAAAAAGCTTTAAGCAACACTTGGTTGTTACCAAATTATGATGGTGTTAACATTATATCTCAATGTTTTTCTTCTCTTCACATTTTCTCAGCCACCAAACACAACAGAAAGAACACAGAAATCTTTGCACAAATCATGTTTTAAAATATTCAGAGAACAGAACACCTCACTTCGTCTAAATTATTTAAAAACAAATTGTTTGATTGCCAAGAAAGGTAGTTAAGAAATAGAATTTCAATTCTTGTATTGCTCTGGAAAAATAATTCTAGTACTAGACTTCCAAAAACAAAAAACTTTTCATTTCCATTATCGTACTTTCTCAACAACCAAACAGAGACTGACCTGACCAGAAGCCAAAACAACGGGATCTCTCATCAACTCCTTGGAAAGCGGACACTTAAACTCCTCAGGACACAGGAGCGTTTCACGTAACTTGAGAGACAACGATCTCTTCTTCATCTTCAGTTCCTTTAAAGCAGAGAGTGTCTCTTTGGCTTGATCGATCATTTCGGTGCGGTAATCCTCATCGTCCACGAGAAGCCTGACCAATCTCTGCAGTTCTTTCTTCAATTCCGTTGCTTTTGCCATCACCGTCGGATCGGAATCGAAAACCCCGGTTTTGGCCATAAGATTAACAGAAGATCAAATCAACGCCGTTGGGTTAATGGAGGCGAACCTAGTTTTTTTTTAAAAAAAAAAAAAATTAAATGTTACTGTGAATGGCAAAACAGAGGATGAGAATCATAATGAGAATGAGAATGTGAATGTGAATGAGAATGGGAATGGTTTTGTTTCATTCTATGGTTTCTAATTTTTGTTTTGTTTGTCTCTCAGCTTCTAATTCTATGAACAGATAGAGATAGTCTCTTGCTTTTCTTTCGCTCTCTCTGCGTTTGTCTGAATCTGAATGTGAATGCTCTTTTAATATGAACGTGTAAGTGATAACAGTGTTGTGTTGCGGTTGCTGTTGCGCTAGCTTCTCATTCTCACACGCCTCTTCCATTTATCCGTGGCTTTGCATTTTTATTCTGCCACGTCCTCTTTATGCTTCTTTCACTTAACTTCTTTTACCTTTTTTTAAGTTTAAAATTAACCTAAAACTGTTTTCCATATGTTAACTCAAATTTTATAATATCTCATATTTTCATTAATTTCGGTTAATTGATGTTTGATTTTAATACCAACAATTTTACACTTGTTAAGTATTAAAAAATTGCACGTGAGTAGATTATGAGAGTGTTTATGATACAGTGATAATGTATGTTTGAATAAATATAAATAAAATATTGACAAGAAAATTTTGTATAATGATTTGGATGCTTAAAAAAAATCTTAAATTTATTGTGATTTTATTATTCTCTAACTATTTTTCCGATATCACCTATAAGATGTACAAAGATGAAATAATATTTTGTTTACAAAGAAAAATAATGATTGAAGCTTGAATTTGTGCACAGCTCTCATCTTTTCAGTCCCATCTTTCATGAAGAAAAGTGTCTGTTTATACCTTTGAGTTCAATTTAATAAATGTTTTTGCAAATTGTGGAGACTCCTCCCTAATCTTTATCTAAAAATGGGGTATGATTGATATAAATGCTCTTAATAACAATTTATGTTGGTTTGGTTTTGATATCTAATCTTATTTTGTCCTTTTAACTTTTGTTGGACTTTAATTTATGGGATTTACAGCTAATTTTAATTGGTGATACTATGTCAGTATATTTTTTTGCATAACAATCTCTAAAAACATTATATTCATGATCCAATACTTCAACATCTCATTATTCTTACCATTGATATTTTTTTAATTCAAAAATACATCTCATAAAAATATTCCTCTTATTTTTTTATTTTTAGTTGATTTTTTTCCAAAAAATTAACAAACGTAGTTTAATAAATAACAAACATGAGCAATGACAATTTATGTACTACTTGGGAAATCAAATTGAATTTAGAAAAAAAAGAAAAAGAAAAAAGGAATTATGAGAATATTATTGTATTATTTATCGAGAAAAATAAAATTGAATAAGAGAAAGGGCCCACATGGTCCACCATGTAGGCAACACGGAGTGTATGGCATGCACAGCTGGCATGACGCGTGGGGAAAGCTTGCTTCGTACTGTTCTAGCATGGCATTGCCAGCGGATCCATTAACTCGGCTCGCTTGATGTGTGGGAGAGTTTTGTTTGCATGTATCAGCTTCTACAATTTTTTATCTTGCTTACGGTTTGACATCTGGCAAGGCACGCGGCATTATAAATAACTACGACATGTGTCATGTGGGTATGTAGAAATGAAGGGACACGTGTTATTCCCTCGCCTAAGGACAGTGACACGTTTAGACTCTTTAGACTTGAGATGAAAGGCGAATAATCGGTGGTCTAAAGAACACCTAGAAATACGTAGTCTCAACCAATTGAATTCACTAGTCTTAGTTTAATGTTCTTAATTTTCATGCACGCCACGACACTAATCTTAACTATTCCATACCAAATTTCATTATATAACAAATATACCCTAATAAATCTAAATAGTATTTGGGTTGTCTAAAATTAATAAACTTAAGGGGTCTAAAAGTAATTAAAAAAATTCACTAATATGTCTGGAATAATATGCCAAACAATATTTGGGGAATAGAATTGGGAATATGAGTAGAAATACTGAACCAAATGCATCCACCCAGAAAAAAGTTTAAAAATTAGCACAAACACCCCCACCCACCCATATTTGCCGTGGTAGCCGGAATCTGTCACAACAGTTTAAACCAAACCCGAAACTTATCGGTTATTCACCGATCTAGCCGAAAAAGGCCAGATAAGGCCGTTGTTGATGGTCAACGACGGCCAAAACTTGGCAATCGTTGACCGAAAACAACGGTCATATCTTTGGCCATCGACGGCCACATTTGGGAGTAGATCTGGCCTTTTCCCGCCAGATCCGTGGTGGATCTGGCCGGAAAAGACCATAGCGACTAGTTACGACACAGATCTAACCGGTCTGTGTCGTAACGAAATTTTACGGTCAAATTCCGGCGGTGGTGGCAGAAATCTGGCACTGCGGGTGGTGGGGGTATTTTCATTTTACATATTGGGGTGTTTAATTAAATTAGTAAACCTTGGGGTTTTTTAATAAAATTTTTAAAATTTACCTCATAATACTCCTCTATCCAACTCCCCAAAATTATTCCCAAAATAAATATTATTTTGATATAATCAAAGTTCACAACATTATTCTTAAGAATACATGTAACATGTTAAAACATAGTTTAAAATTTTAGGGTTCGTTTGGTTCATTATTCTGATTTTTTTAGAATAATATTTTGAAAAAAGTTAAATTTAGTGGGTATTACGATGTAAGATTTGAAAATTAACAAAAATACCCTCTATGTTTGTTTATTTACTAAACACTCCTATAATAAAATATTAAAAGTTAACAAAAACACTCCTAACCCACCTATTAAATACGAACAGCCGGCCACCACCACCGGAGGGTGGCCAGAGTTGAGGTATTGGCACATGACCAGCTGGATCTTGCCAGTCGTGCGTCGATATGACCTTTTTCGGCCAAATTCACAGTGGATCTGGTCAAAAAAGGCTAGATCTCAATGGCCAGATCTAGCCGCATTTGGTTGTCAACGACAGCCAAAGATCCGGCTGTCGACCATATCTTGGCCGTCGTTGACGACTGGCTACGACCAAAGATCTGGTCGGAAAATGCTAGATCGGTGCACTACCGGTCAGATTCAGCCGGTAGTGCGCCATTATACCAGATTCCGGCCAGTTTCCGGCAGTGGTGGCCGGAAGCTGGTAAATGCGGGTTGTTGGGGTATTTTTGTAATTTCTAAAAAAATAGGAGTGTTTAGCTAAATTAATAAATTTAGGGAGGTTTAAAGAAAATTGAATAATATATAATAATATTTTGAGAATAAGCTAATTTTACTGTTTAACTTTATTAGGAAAACTTATAATGTTATTTTGAAGAGTGGATCAAATGGAACCTTAATATTTATTTTTGTGTCTTAAAAATAATTTTACGAATATAGTTAATAATATAAAAAATACACCCAGATTATCAGCCTAACCTAACTGACTTTGGCGAAGATCACCTGAGTACTAATTATGCCAACTCCCTAACTACCAAAAAAAAAACAAAGCAGCCAACTTTGAGGGGTGGGTTGGAAGAGACCGGAAAATAACCAGGTTAGGTGAGATTACCTAAATGACAAAAAATATTTTTAAAATTAATAAAGAGTGTGAAGGAAGGATCTGGATTTAAAGTCAAAGTCATTAGTATTAATGATGGCAATTTGAAATCTACATATATTGCTCCATGTGTTTTGTGTTTATCCTAAAATTCTATTTCTACCCTTATTCTTGCCGACTAAGTTTGAGATTAAGGTGCAACTAATAAAAGAAATCAATCAATCACTAGCCTTAAAGTGCTGTTTGTCTTCAAATCTATCAGTTTTACTTTGAAAAGATGTCTTGTGCTCTTGAGTCTTTCCCAAAAGGGTCTACTTTGCTGCATAATACATAGTCCGATAAAGGTAGGAAAATTAAAAAACCATATCTTTTTTTTTTTTTTTTTAATATATTTACTGCTGTTTTTGTTTATTAAACAAATTGAAAAGAAGGATGATAAATTTTGAGGTAAAAGACAATGGCATCATCACAAAGGAAAGGGGGACACAGGAAGCCAAGATGAGCGCTTGTCGCCATTCTCATATCTCACCTTACCCGCCAGCCACCTTTACATGATTGCCTTTAGCGGCGGTCTATGGTAATTAATAAGGATCATCCATCGCTCTCCACCTTCGCTTTTAACGGTTGTATAACGTGGGTCCCTCATTCACAGCCAAATGCCAACTAGGATATCCGTCCGTACGCTCATCAAGCTGGACCTTGCAGACCCACGTGTCTTTTTGTGATGTTCCCAGCATGTTCCAACTGCTGACGTGTTGTGTTCGTCGTTTTAGGTGATACACAATCGTGTCAGAAAGGAAAGTCCTGTCAATAATTCCCAATGCATGATTCAAATTTGTCATGTGATTCAATTAAATAAGATTTTTTATTTTGAACTCACAAGCAGCGATTAGAAACCCGATCAGTTGAATCGGTTCAACTGTGACCCGCTGCCTTTATTGTATCGGGCTATGAAATTTTTAATTCATCCAAACCCTTAGAAATTAAGAGATTAATCTGTCAAAAATCAAAGATTGAAATATTAGGAATTTTGAAGATAAATAGTGGCAATAATGTCAATTTTCGGTGAATGAATCGATTGAAAAGCACAAAACAATGTCGCTACCAATTGAGGAGATGAATGAGGAGAGATGAGATGAGTTTTGGTCAAAAGATTATGGTCAATGTTTTAATGGTATTGAAAAGTGTTGTTATCATCGGACCCTATATATATTTTTTCATTTACTTAAAGGGACAACAATTACATACACAATAAATACAATCCCGAGTTTAATTCTTAAAAGTTGAATCTTAAGGAGTTATTGATGAACAAATACTGTGGATATAATCTCTAGCTAAGTTAGCTGACATTATCTTGATCATGGGATCATGATCAATAATCCAATATTCAAATACCTGAGATTCGATTGTTACGGGATCTTGTGGAAAGGCTTATATCTTCAGAATCACTGAATAAATCTCACACCATGTGACGTGATTCACATGAAATTTTTTTTAGCTATTAAATATATAAAAATAAAAATAATTTGTTTTTAATTTGATGCGTGTCAAAGTGAGTAAGAGAATCTTGAAGCACCAATGGATTAATGTCAAATCGAATGAACTACATACGAAATCGAAAGGCAAGTCGATGAATCCAGTTAATTATAGTCATAATAAATGGGGATTCTGTCAGATACCAATAAAAAATTTGCAATTATATGTATTATTATAGTTACTACCGTGTATTTTAGAGTAAGCTATTAATACAACATTTATTTTCTATTATATATTGCCATGTGGGATACTTAATGAACAGATTAGATAAGATTTCGATGATTAATTATATTGAAAAACATTGCCCAAAAGAATACTTAATCTCGATTAAAATCTTTTATAACATTTTTTAATCGAATTTACCCAAGTCCTTTGTTGTTTTCATGAGAAATAAAAAGTTGTAAGTTGGTGGTATTCAATATCATTGTTTTATTGTTGTTTATTATTGTATACATGATTATAGTACAGGAGTTTTATAAAAATTCGCAGCTTATCCCTAAAAGCATGACTGACCTATTAATCTTAATTTACTACTGAATTTTTATTTTTATTTTTTAATTTTATTTGTTATCTAATTTGATATAACCATAGAACATACTTTACGCAAATAGAGTTGATTATTGTGTTGAATTATGAATTTCCTTTACTGACACATTCGTAACACAACATCCATTCAATTACAGTGGAGGTTAAGCATCTTTTGGTATGCTTACAGCTCAGGATTCAATGTAGAAAGATAGACTCCCTTAAGTTGATTATATAAGAGTTATCAATGTGACACAGTTGTGAATGTTGTCATTATTTTCAAGTGCTTTCGTGAATCCTAATAGCAAAACAACATCCATTCCAATTCCAAGGAGTCTTCGAATGGCTAACTACTACACTGATATGCAGCCCAAAGGCCTAAATGCATATAAACACCGAAAGCGAAGCCCAGCCCTCAAACAAAGTTCACAAACTGGGTTTTGAATACACCCATACATTTTTTTCAGCGACACTCAACGTTTCACTGACCCACGATGCTTAATATATATACTGTATATATCTGGTTATCTAGTGGTTCTTAAGTCTTAAATGAGTAATACGGCACACAACTCAATCCTACAATCTCTTTTTACAGCCCAATGTGATAGTTGAGTTAGTAACTTTCATTTCAACTGATACTAGACACGAACAATTATTCCTTCCTTCATAAGGAACAACCATTATTTATGAGGGAATGAATGCTCCTTCATAATCTTCATAAGGAACGGATGATCATTCCTTATAAAGGAGTAATTATTCACCATTCATTATGAAAGTTATAAAGGAACACTAATTCTTTAATAAAGAATGATTGTTTCTTATGAATGGAACAATCATTCTTTCTGAATGAACAATCGTTCGTTCCCAAGAAACAACTATTCGTCTTTAAGGAAAAAACGTTCATGTTTAATTAAAGTCGTCAGTTGACGTGGTAGTGTCAATTCTGCTGTTATGTTAGGGTTATAAAAGAAGATTGTGAGATTATGTTATAAACGTAGTATTTTTGATCTTGAATATAACGTTATATCTATTCGATTTTTTTAAATTAAAAACAGAATTTAATCATATTTATTTTATGGAGACGATTTTGATATTTTATGCATTAAGAATAACAATAAAATTTGGATCACAACACAATCTACAAACATTTTCTTACAATTCTAACATGATATTTCGTAATTGATTTACCCATATAATTATCAGTAACAAGGACCCAAAAACTTTGAAAAAAAAAAGCAACAATTTGAGGTCTTATTGGAGCCTTATATAATTCGGCCCAGATTTTTCTTCTGTCTTCTACTTTTTTTCTTTTGGCATGAGAAATGTGTGTTGATGACTCATAGTGCCAACAAGTTTGTGAATCGCGTCTGTTTATTTAAATTATTTTACAAATTTATTAACACGATGACTTTGGCGGTAATGCAATATTTTTATATATTTATTCAAGGCATTAGTTTTGTATAATTTAATGGTGACAAGTTAGTGGTCAGTGGCACATGTATGCCTATGAAAAGAAGGAAAAACTTCGTGAACTAATATATAATAATGTTATATGATCTATATTCTGACCAACTTATTATATTAATTCATTCAAAGATTTTGAGAGGAAAATAAAAATAAAGAGTTTGAAGAAGTTATATTGAGACAATTTTGCGGGAAGTTAGGAAATTTAAAATAAAAAAAAAAAAAAAAAAGGCACATAAATTGAATCAAACGTACGATGACATTTCAGTGGTTCAGTTGATGCTAGCAGCTGCTAAGTGCTATAACGATTAACCATAGGCCAAGAGGCAAGAATGAGTCAGGCGTTACAGGTCATAGCCAACGTGGCTCACGTCTGCGTGGGTTGATTTTCTTTTTTAATTTTCACATTCCCATCTCTCTCCATATCAGTTCCACAAACATAGAGAAAGCTAAATCTTTGCTCTAAAGTACACTCTTTTTCTCTC
Source organism: Pistacia vera (assembly GCF_008641045.1). Classification (NCBI taxonomy): domain Eukaryota; kingdom Viridiplantae; phylum Streptophyta; class Magnoliopsida; order Sapindales; family Anacardiaceae; genus Pistacia; species Pistacia vera. The sequence goes on from NW_022196542.1 coordinate 182,017, forward strand.
CAGTCTCCACTAATCAGGTAAATCATCTTCTTTCCGTAACTCAATGTTGTTAATGTGCAAAGAAGACGTGTGAAAATTTCCTTATTCGTCACTCAACTTCGTCTATACTTTTACGTATAATGATTTTTCTTTTCTTTCTACTTTTTAAGGTAGGAGAAGATGTGGAAGCTTAAGATTGCTGAGGGTGGGAGTGCATGGCTGAGAACAACGAACGATCATGTTGGAAGACAAATTTGGGAGTTCGATCCGAAGGTTGGATCGCCGGAAGAATTGGCGGAGATCGAAACGGTACGGCAGCACTTTTGGGACCATCGTTTTGAGAAGAAGCACAGTTCAGATCTTCTCATGCGTATTCAGGTATCAAACAATCTTTCTGTTTTTGTTTTAGCCAAAACGATGCGTTCGAAAACTACTAACTATTCTGAAGTCTATTTATCTGTTTGAATTATTTGCGAGGTATTTGATCCGTGTAAATTGTTTTAATCGACTAAATGGACCCCATTATTTGTTGTATTGATATATTATGTTGCGAATAAATCTCTTTAGGGTTTGAAAAGTGAATGCTTATGTGCTATGTTTTAGTCTCTATTTTTTTTAGTAGTGATTCAACTTTCAAGCACTTTTTGATTTTGTTTAACTCTTAAATGCCACCATGGATTTCATGATTTTATTTAAAAAGAAGAAAGAGGGGGGCGTGGGGGGCGTGGGGAGAGAGGGAGGAGAATGCAGTACACTAACAATTTTATTTTAACCAGTAATTGAGTTACATTGATTAGGCACTAACAAAGAGAAACAAAGTACCAATGGAATTTCGTTATTTATCATAAAAGAAAGGAAATTATGTTGATTGTCAGCAACCAATGACAGGATAGCCGAGTGCCTAGCTTGTTTGTTAGTGGTTTGATTCCTCGGAGCTACCTACTTGACCAAAAGCCCGTATTCATCTGGAAGGGGTTTGGAGATTTATTGGTTTGCACATAAATATGCAAGTTCCTACACCATGCTTAGATACACAAAACTTGTTCTAGTTCACCCAAATTACAGTTGAAGAGACTGTTGCATGGTCCCAAAAGTTCTACTTTCTTGTTAACCACTGTGCTACTGGGGCTGGAATATGAATTGAATATATCATGTGGAGCAAATTAACCAGAGAAACTTTGATGATCACAACTTCACCATCTCTTTTTTTTTTTTTTTCCCCCTCCTTTTCCTCCTAATGACTATGTTATTTTGGCGGGTATAAGATTACTTTTTTATGCTCAAAGTTGGATATAAAAACTTCTGCAATTCTGCATTACCTGTTGAATACATGTTAGTTCAAAGTTTTTGTTTTCTCTCCTCATTTAAAGACTGACTTTCTGAGAGATGAAAGACCTACCAATTATAAGCAATTTATTATCAACTCCACCTCACTGTGTGTCATATGATGGAATCTTCTTGTAGTATTTGTCGTTGCAACTGATATATGAGGTAGTTGATATTTGAATTTTAATAGAAAGTTGAGTTTGCAGTTTATTTGAACCTTTCTCTTTCTTCCCATATTGTAGTTTGCCAAGGAGAATCCAATTAGTGCAATTTTACCTCAAGTCAAAGTGAAAGATGAAGAAGATGTTACTGAAGAGACAGTGACAAACACGTTAAGAAGAGCTGTAACTTACCATTCAACTCTACAGGCCCATGATGGGCACTGGCCGGGGGATTATGGAGGTCCAATGTTTCTTATGCCTGGTTTGGTTAGTGCTCATATTGCTATGCTGCCTCTTCTGTTGCCACCTTGTAAATTTTGTGGATATAAATTTATGACAGGTAGAACAAGTTACTTCAAAATTGTGTTGTCTTCTGTAAATGTGAGGGGTGTCAGAGTAGTTTGTATGTAGAAGCCAGTTGCTTTGATATCTGTGTTTATATCTTGGTTTGTCAACAGAAAAAAAAGAAAAAAAAGAAAAAAAAGAAAAAAAAGAAAAAAAAGAAAAAAAAAGAGCAAGTCCTGATACACTTTGCTCTTATGCATCAGGTAATTACTCTGTCTATAACTGGAGCATTGAATGCGGTTCTATCTGAAGAACATAAAAAGGAGATGCGCCGTTATCTCTACAATCATCAGGCAAGAATGCTTTTCAACATATCTAGGTTGGAATATTTATGATGCATCTTTCTCCTTTACATTGTGGACTTTTGATGGTTTGGTATGAGTTTTCCTTCAATCTGATTCTTGTGCATGGGGAAAGTACTTTTGTAATATTAGAAATTTGCAATTTCAGAACAAAGATGGTGGATGGGGTTTACACATTGAGGGCCCGAGCACCATGTTTGGTACAGTTCTGAATTATGTTACTATGAGGTTGCTTGGAGAAGGAGCTAATGATGGACAAGGAGCAATGGAGAGAGGGCGTAACTGGATTCTGAATCATGGTGGTGCAACTATGATAACGTCATGGGGGAAAATGTGGCTCTCAGTTTCGTATTCACCCTTGGCCTTCTTGTTTCTTTATCATGAATTTGGATTTTCATCTTCTGTTGGATACTCTGTTTTGATTCTTTTTGTATTTCATGATGAAAATAGGTACTTGGAGCATTTGAATGGTCTGGCAATAATCCCCTGCCCCCTGAAATATGGCTTCTTCCTTATATGCTCCCTTTCCACCCAGGTTCTTACACTTTATATATATGTATATATACCTTTGAAGCAGTTAGTTAAGATGATTGTGGCTCCCTTTTTGTTGTCTTTAAATGGATTTATTTCTCTTCAAAAAGGAGAAAATGTATGTATTTATGATTATATTATTGTGCAGGAAGGATGTGGTGCCACTGCCGCATGGTCTATTTGCCTATGTCTTACTTGTATGGAAAGAGGTTTGTTGGTCCAATCACTCCCACAGTTTTATCTCTTCGAAAGGAGCTCTACACTGTCTCATATCATGAAATAGATTGGAATCAAGCACGTAACCTCTGTGCAAAGGTTGGTAAAATTGACATTAGTACTTATAAAGATGCGTGCTTCTAACATTTATACATGCTTTTTTACTCGTTTGTTACATTATTTATTCTTTCCTCTTCAATGTGCTTGAAATTTTTTAAAAAGTATTGTAATGAAGGTCTAGGCTTTGTTGGTTAAATGAAACATTTGTAGAGTTTTTTTTTGTGCTTTCACTTGCTCTAACAATGTTTTAAGCATTTGTGAGATTTATCATGGATTAGGCAATTTGGAATTTTGAAGAGATTGCTTGGTGGAGTTAAAACTGAAATGAGCTTAGACTATAAAAAACAAAATTATTTTATGTATGATATCACATGTGATTCTGTCATTTCCTTTATTGTTATTTCTGACTATTATATTTTTGAAGTGTTTCTACCTTGCTTGTTGACAGAATCTATTGCTTTGTATTGAAGGAAGATTGTACTACCCACACCCACTGGTCCAGGATGTCTTTGGGCATCACTTCGCTATTGCTGAACCCATTCTATGAATTGGCCTGAAAGAAGTTGAGAGAAAAGGCTCTTCAAACTGCAATTGAGCACATACACTATGAAGATGAAAATACTCGTTATTTGCATAGGTCCTGTGAACAAGGTGGGAATGCAAGGTTTATACATTGCTTTTCTTTTATTTAACTTTTGTTGTTTAAGATGGAGCGAAATGTAATGAAAATTGATATTTTTTATACTTCTGAATGAAAAATTAACAATCAGTGAGTTGTACCAATTTCTCAGTTTGTTAGTAAAATTAAGTTTGACATATTTAAAGCCCTTTGTAGTTCTCAGAATATGTGATTTAATTATCTTTATCTAGTTGGCCTCTCTCCTGAATTTTTTTGTTTTTTGTTTATTTTACTTGATAATCATAGGTTAAGGTTAAGTACAAGGTGTGCTATTTTTATTTTTTATTTATTTTTGGTAATAGCAGGTATTGAACTGCTTTGCTGTTGGGTGGAAGATCCAACTCAGAGGCTTTCAAGTTGCATCTTCCAAGAATCTATGATTACCTGGTGGTTGCTGAAGATGGCATGAAAATGCAGGTTAGAAAGTGATGCCATTCTTCCATTCTTTATTATTGGGTACACTATCAGAGTTTTTGGATTATGATGGGAACCCACTCCAATAACTCACCAATTGAGCTGAGCCATGGGTCTTTCATGGGCATGGGTAGAATTCTCCTTGGAAAATCGGCTTGTCAAGGGAGGGTGCCCAAGCCCTTTATAACCCACATGCTCATCATTTTCTCTTCCAATGTGAGATCCTACATTTCACCATGCTTCCGCAAGTGATGTCCCATCGGCCTCTTTACTCTTGGGTGACTACGCGGATACCCTTTCCCTCGGGCCTCCATGCCTTTTCTTGGGTAGCAGCTAGGTCTAAGGTCAGCCTGCCATGCATGTGCTGCCACGTAGCGCAGATCATGTTTTGATACCATGATGGGAACCCATCCCAATAACTCAACAGTTGAGTTGGGCCATGGGCCTTGATAGGCTTGGGTAGAACTCTCCTTGAAAATCGCTTGCCAAGGGAGGTGCCCAAACCCTTTATAACCCACATGCCCACCTTTTCCCTTTCAATGTGGGATCCTAACAGATTACTGAGAGTAGGTGTAACATATAATATGTTTGTTACCTGAAAACCATAATGATAATATAACCTGCATTCACAACTACTTTGAGGTCTATAGGTTCTATGAAAAACAGAGATCAAAAAGTCCATCTACTTTTTATTTAATAAAATTCTTGCAGGGTTACAATGAAGTCAATTGTGGGACACTGTTTTTTCTGTTCAAGCAATAATTTCAACCAATCTTATGAGGAATATGGTACAATTCGAAGAAATCACATATGTACATAAAGAACTCACAGGTTCCGTATATCTGAAGTTTGCAATTTATTTCTAAGGAGTACTTTTGGGCATTAGATTTTTTAAATCTCCAAATTATGTCGTTGATTGGTTTTTTCTTTTTTCTGAAGGTTTTAGAAATTGCCCTGGTGATCTGATTTTTGGTACCGTCACATTTCAAAAGGTGCTTGGCCGTTCTCAACTGCAGATCATGGGTGGCCCATCTCCGACTGCACTGCAGAGGGACTAAAATAATGGAACCAAATTGCAAGAATTCATGTGGATATTTTATTGATTCTAACCTGTCTAGTTTAACCTTTTCAGGCTGCTCTTTTATTATCAAAATTACCTGTAGAGGTTGTTGGTGGACCAGTAGACACAAACCGGTTGTATGATGCTGTAAACGTTATCTTTCATTACAGGTAAATCAAGATCTGGTGCTTTAAGCTAGTTAGATATATTGTTATCTAGCCAATGTCACTAGTTCTCATCTAAGTCACTTCTTTGAAGAAGTAACATAAAGCTTGCATGTTTGTATGTTTCAACTGGTTTAAATTTTGAAGGTAATTATATATTTGGACTTGTTGATTTGAATATATCATCCTACTTGTATCTGTCTGATGTACAAATGCAGAAATATTTGCACCCTTGAAACTTGTGTAACTTCTATAAATATGAATATATGATGCCATGGGTTATGCCAAATCTGATCTTCGACAAAAGTGTATGTGAAGATGGAATAAGATGAGTGAGATGCCCTGAGACTGAAACTGGAGAGAGTGCACATAATGTTTTCTGTGATTGAGTCCTGTATTTGCTCACATGCCATTGCATAGACTGAGGTCAGCTAATTAGTTTGATATCATTTATCTTGTTTCTGAATTTATTGTGACAAAAGTGTATTTAAGGCAAAGATTTTCTTTGTTATTTATTTATGTACTAGCTTTCTTTGTAACTTTGCAGAATGCGGATGGTGGTTTTGCTACTATGAACTCACGAGATCTTACCCGTGGTTGGAGGTAGCCTACTTCAATTGTTTGTATCCACTGGCCATTGCTTTTTGTTTTTTCTCACTTTTAAAACATATTAGATTTTATTCCCGCTTAATAATAAAGGGTTAAGCAAAAGTTTCCTTAATATATTTTACTAATTTGTCCCTTTTTTATTAGAGTTATGGTAAATTCTGATTATATCATTACATCCTATTTTGATCTAAAAAAATAGTTAATTGACCAATATTATTAATTCTTAATCCCTGCTTATAGATTAGTAATTATAATCCTTGACAACTGGAATCTGGTGACTGGAAAATGCTTCGATGAGTTTCAATATTATATAAGTATCAAAATTATGCTTTTTAAAAGATCTATCCATCCATAACTTCCAATGGTAATAAAAGTGGCGTTTGGTCAAAATCTGATAAAGAAGTCTTGGTGTTAAACTTTCTCAGTTAGATCCCAGCATCTTGAGATGATCCTTTCTTGATTGGAGTAACAGGATCTTAATTGAAATTTGCTGCAATGAATTATTTGTTCCATATATAACTTTAAGTTTTCATTTGAGTTCTTTTAGACCATTAATATGATTATTCTTATGTTTTTCTTGTAGTTGATCAATCCTGCTAACTTTTGGTGTATCGTAATTGATTATCCGTAAGATGTTAACAACTTGAGTTATCTGTTGCTATATTCTTTTCTTTTGGATCATATTGCTTAATAACACCCCTGTTTCGGTAGTTATGTGGAAGTACATCGGCTTCAATTCAAGCTTTGAAGTCGTTTCAGAAATTGTATCCTGGGCATCGGCAAGAAGAAATAGATCTTGTATCAGAAAGGCCACCATGTTCATTGAAAGATTCAAGAATCTGACGGCTCATGGTTTGCCCCTCCTCTCAAGAGCAAAATTTGGAAGTTTTGTTTAATATACCTGTCCATATGCCATACTTCTCACCGTATAAATATTGAGATTTGCTTGATATTTCTACAAACTTCTCAATACAAAGGATTTATGTTTTCTCTTGATTTCACTAATCATAACTGTGGTTCACAGTTAGAATACTCTTTAATTATCTTACATTGCTTAATAGGTTGGCTCATGGGTGTGTGCTTCACCTATGTACATGGTTTGGGGTAATTTTTGTGGCTGCTGGAAGGAATTACAGTAATTGCTCTAGCTCCGCAAAGCTTGTGATTTTCTGCTGTCAAAACAGCGTTCTTCTGGTGGTTGGGGAGAGGTTATCTTTCATGTCAAAACAAGGTTAGTTCGTTTAACTTACATCAATGGTCAATTCTTTCTTGTTAGAGTGTATTAATACATTTCCTCTGTCAGAGATCTGAAAGGGTTGCTGTATCAGTATCTTATTTAGCTCTACTTAAGAAGAGCGCTTTCTTTACAGAATGCTAATTAGATTCTCATACATATTGTCTGATTGTTCCCTTTTCCTTTGGAAAGGGAAAGCATGCGAAATGGAGTCATAAGATATGTACTGTTTTAATGCAAAAAATTATGAGCAAAAAGTTTTAATTCCTACATTTTCATATGGTTCCTGTACAGTTTATTCAAATCTTGAAGGAGACCAGTCTCATGTAGTAAATACTGGATGGGCTATGTTGGCTCTTATTGATGCTGACAGGTATAGATCAACCTTTTTCTGCAGTTCCTCAAATGTTACATGGATTTGCAGTCCTTTCATTTTAGATTTGTTCAAATGTAAGGAAACAATAATAAAAATGGGGATGTCTTCTGAATTGGTAAAATTGTGCATGTATCTGTGTCAAGTTTCTTTCGATGTTTGAAACTATCATTGTGAATTAATTCTTTAACAGTTGTATATTTCTTGTGTTTATTGTATTTTCTGCTTGACATGGTTTTAAAATTATTGGCAGGCCGATAGAGATCCAACACCGCGCATCGTGCTGCAAAATATTTGATAAATTCCCAAATGCAGAATGGAGATTTTCCACAGCAGGTAATTCTGTTGATCTTATGCATATTCGATGGCCTATATATTGTGATTATTAAATTCATGCTCCAACAACAAATCAGATTTAACGAACGAAATATTTAAATATAGCCCTAATGATCATCTAGTCATTTTAATTTTCATGCCAATTGACAGATTGTTTGAATATATTTGCAGGAGATCATGGGAGTATGCAATAGAAATTGTATGATCACGTACGCTGCATATAGAAGCATTTTCCCTATTTGGGCATTGGGAGAGTACCGTTGTCGGGTATTACAGACTTCTGAGTAAACATAGTTATCATTTTGATTTTCCATATGTTCTGAATCGAAATTGTCAGGTATTATAGGCTTCTGAGTAAACCTAGCTATCATTTTGATTTTCCATGTGTTCTGAATAGAAATTATCAGGTTTTACAGGCTTTTGAGTAAACCTATCTATCATTTTAATTTTCCATTCAGAGGCTTTTCGGCCATTTCGCTGCTCTTTTCACTTTCAACCAATGTTTCGAAAACCGGACGGGACTATGACTCGTTCAAGGGTTCGGTTTTCGGTTGGATCAATCGGTTGGACCGTATTCTGTAAAAAAATTTTAGTCCTTGAAGGTTTGAAATTCATCAAAAACACCCTTATAATACTCCCTTAAGGTTTGAAATATGTGTAAACACCCCTGTCGCGTGAAGAAACTGGTGAGTGGTGGCGGCAGCGACGATCGACGGCCAATCGAGGTTGGAATCATGGGGCTTTTGATGCATAGGTTCCGGCGAATTTGATGGTGGTGTTAGGGAGTTCCATCGATGTCGGAACTCGTTGGAATCAACAAAAGAAGCCCGACGGTCGCGTGAACTTTAGGTGGACGGCGAGCGACAAAGGCTGGACGACGGCGACTGAAAATGGTTGGGTTTTGTCGTGGAGAAGCCGTCACGTCGAATGGTGGTGTTTTTGCCGTCGAACGATGCCGGAATCCGGTAGGATTGAGCGGCGATTGGACCACGACTCAGCAGTATTCTGGCGGTTCAATCCAGTTTAACGAAAAATGGCGGTTTTCATGAGATATCGGAACAGAAATATCGTAGGCTCTCGGTCGAACTGGTCCGATCGGACAGTCTGGTCCGATCCGGTTGTCAGAACATTGCTTTCAACATTATAAGTTCATTCAGGTTTCCAGCCTAAGGATAAGAAGAAAAGAGAAAAAGAAGACTCCAAAGTCTTTTAATATTAAAAAATGGTCATTGTTTTACTAATGATTTTAGAACTTCAGGATTAGGGCTATTTATATTAATTTGATTGACATTTTTTGTTAAAACAAGATAATGTTATATTATATCTAATTAAAAGGTGTAGTATACTAGTATGAAAGGAAGAGAAGTAATATTTTGGTTGTTTTTAACTTTAAATATTTTTGTGCAACGTCCAAAAGAACCGAGGGGTGGNATGTGGTGCCACTGCCGCATGGTCTATTTGCCTATGTCTTACTTGTATGGAAAGAGGTTTGTTGGTCCAATCACTCCCACAGTTTTATCTCTTCGAAAGGAGCTCTACACTGTCTCATATCATGAAATAGATTGGAATCAAGCACGTAACCTCTGTGCAAAGGTTGGTAAAATTGACTTTAGTACTTATAAAGATGCGTGCTTCTAACATTTATACATGCTTTTTTACTCGTTTGTTACATTATTTATTCTTTCCTTTTCAATGTGCTTGAAATTTTTTAAAAAGTATTGTAATGAAGGTCTAGGCTTTGTTGGTTAAATGAAACATTTATAGAGTTTTGTTTGTGCTTTCACTTGCTCTAACAATGTTTTAAGCATTTGTGAGATTTGTCATGGATTAGGCAATTTGGAATTTTGAAGAGATTGCTTGGTGGAGTTAAAACTGAAATGAGCTTAGACTATAAAAAACAAAATTATTTTATGTATGATATCACATGTGATTCTGTCATTTCCTTTATTGTTATTTCTGACTATTATATTTTTGAAGTGTTTCTACCTTGCTTGTTGACCAGAATCTATTGCTTTGTATTGAAGGAAGATTTGTACTACCCACACCCACTGGTCCAGGATGTACTTTGGGCATCACTTCACAATATTGCTGAACCCATTCTAATGCATTGGCCTGGAAAGAAGTTGAGAGAAAAGGCTCTTCAAACTGCAATTGAGCACATACACTATGAAGATGAAAATACTCGTTCTATTTGCATAGGTCCTGTGAACAAGGTAGGAATGCAAAGGTTTATAACATTGCTTTTCTTTTATTTAACTTTTGTCGTTTAAAATGGAACGCAGAAATGTAATGAAAATTTGATAATTTTTTAAGTCTTATGAATGAAAAATTAACAATCAGTGAGTTGTACCAATTTCTCAGTTTGTTAGTAAAATTAAGTTTGACATATTTAAAGGCCTTTTGTAGTTCTCAGAATATGTGATTTAATTAATCTTTATCTAGTTGGCCTCTCACCTGATTTTTTTTTGTTTTTTGTTTATTTTACTTGATAATCATAGGTTAAGGTTATGTAACAAGGTGCGCTTATTTATTTATTTGTATATTTATTTATTTTTTTGGTAATATGCAGGTATTGAACATGCTTTGCTGTTGGGTGGAAGATCCAAACTCAGAGGCTTTCAAGTTGCATCTTCCTAGAATCTATGATTACCTGTGGGTTGCTGAAGATGGCATGAAAATGCAGGTTAGAAAGTGATGCCATTCTTCCATTCTTTATTATTGGGTACACTATCAGAGTTTTTGGATTATGATGGGAACCCACTCCAATAACTCAACAATTGAGCTGAGCCATGGGTCTTTCATGGGCATGGGTAGAATTCTCCTTGGAAAATCGGCTTGTCAAGGGAGGGTGCCCAAGCCCTTTATAACCCACATGCTCATCATTTTCTCTTCCAATGTGAGATCCTAACATTTCACCATGCTTCCGCAAGTGATGTCCACATCGGCCTCTTTACCTCTTGGGTGACTACGCGGATACCCTTTCCCTCGGGCCTCCATGCCTTTTCTTGGGGTAGCAGCCTAGGTCTAAGGTCAGCCTGCCATGCATGTGCTGCCACGTAGGCGCAGGATCATGTTTTGATACCAATTGATGGGAACCCATCCCAATAACTCAACAGTTGAGTTGGGCCATGGGCCTTGATAGGCTTGGGTAGAACTCTCCTTGGAAAATCGGCTTGCCAAGGGAGGGTGCCCAAACCCTTTATAACCCACATGCCCACCCTTTTCCCTTTCAATGTGGGATCCTAACAGATTACTGGAGAGTAGGTAGTAACATATAATATGTTTGTTACCTGATAACCATAAGTGATAATATAACCTGCATTCACAACTACTTTGAGGATCTATAGGTTCTATGATAAATACAGAGATCAAAAAGTCCATCTACTTTTTGTTTAATAAAATTCTTGCAGGGTTACAATGGAAGTCAATTGTGGGACACTGTTTTTTCTGTTCAAGCAATAATTTCAACCAATCTTATCGAGGAATATGGTACAATTCTGAAGAAATCACATATGTACATAAAGAACTCACAGGTTCCGTATATCTGAAGCTTGCAATTTATTTCTTAAGGAGTACTTTTGGGCATTAGATATTTTTAAATCTCCAAATTATGTCGTTGATTGGTTTTTCTTTTTTCTGAAGGTTTTAGAAGATTGCCCTGGTGATCTTGATTTTTGGTACCGTCACATTTCAAAAGGTGCTTGGCCGTTCTCAACTGCAGATCATGGGTGGCCCATCTCCGACTGCACTGCAGAGGGACTAAAAGTAATGGTTAACCAAATTGCAAGAATTCATGTGGATATTTTATTGATTCTAACCTGTCTAGTTTAACCTTTTCAGGCTGCTCTTTTATTATCAAAATTACCTGTAGAGGTTGTTGGTGGACCAGTAGACACAAACCGGTTGTATGATGCTGTAAACGTTATTCTTTCATTACAGGTAAATCAGAATCTGGTGCTTTAAGCTAGTTAGATATATTGTTATTCTAGCCAATGTCACTAGTTCTCATCTAAGTTAACTTCTTTTGAAGAAGTAACATAAAGCTTGCATGTTTGTATGTTTCAACTGGTTTAAATTTTGAAGGTAATTAGTATATTTGGACTTGTTGAGTTGAATAATATCATCCTACTTCTATCTGTCTGATGTACAAAATGCAGAAATATTTGCACCCTTGAAACTTGTGTAACGTCTATAAATATGAATATATGATGCCATGGGTTATGGCCAAATCTGATCTTCGACAAAAGTTGTATGTGAAGATGGAAATAAGATGAGTGAGATGCCCTGAGACTGAAACTGGAGAGAGTGCACATAATGTTTTCTGTGATTGAGTCCTGTATTTGCTCACATGCCATTGCATAGACTGAGGTCAGCTAATTAGTTATGATATCATTTGTCTTGTTTCTGAAGTTAATTGTGACAAAAGTGTATTTAAGGCAAAGATTTTCTTTGTTTATTTATTTATGTACTAGCTTTCTTTGTAACTTTGCAGAATGCGGATGGTGGTTTTGCTACATATGAACTCACGAGATCTTACCCGTGGTTGGAGGTAGCCTACTTCAATTGTTTGTATCCACTGGCTATTACTTTTTATTTTTTCTCACTTTTAAAACATATTAGATTTTATTCCCGCTTAATAATAAAGGGTTAAGCAAAAGTTTCCTTAAATGTATTTTACTAATTTGTCCCTTTTTTAATTAGAGTTATGGTAAATTCTGATTAGATCATTACATCTTATTTTGATCTAAAAAAATATGTTAATTGACCAATAATTATTAATTCTTAATCCCTGCTTATAGATTAGTAATTATTAATCCTTGACAACTGGAATCTGATCTGGTGACTGGAAAATGTGTCGATGAGTTTCAATAATTATATAAGTATCAAAATTATGCTTTTTAAAAGATCTATCCATCCATGTAACTTCCAATGGTAATAAAAGTGGCGTTTGGTCAAAATCTGATAAAGAAAGTCTTGGTGTTAAACTTTCTCAGTTAGATCCCAGCATCTTGAGATGATCCTTTCTTGATTGGAGTAACAGGGATCTTTAATTGAAATTTGCTGCAATGAATTATTTGTTCCATATATAACTTTAAGTTTTCATTTTGAGTTCTTTTGAGACCGTATTAATATGATTATTCTTATGTGTTTTCTTGTAGTTGATCAATCCTGCTGAAACTTTTGGTGATATCGTAATTGATTATCCGTAAGATGTTAACAACTTGAGTTCAATCTGTTGCTATATTCTTTTCTTTTGGATCATATTGCTTAATAACCACCACTGTGATTCTGTAGTTATGTGGAATGTACATCGGCTTCAATTCAAGCTTTGAAGTCGTTTCAGAAATTGTATCCTGGGCATCGGCAAGAAGAAATAGATCATTGTATCAGAAAGGCCACCATGTTCATTGAAAAGATTCAAGAATCTGACGGCTCATGGTTTGCCCTCTCCTCTCAAGAGCAAAATTTGGAAGTTTTGTTTAATATACCTGTCCATATGCCATAACTTCTCACCGTATAAATATTGAGATTTGCTTGATATTTCTACAAACTTCTCAAGTACAAAGGATTTATGTTTTCTCTTGGATTTCACTAATCATAACTGTGGTTCACAGTTAGAATACTCTTTAATTATCTTACATTGCTTAATAGGTATGGCTCATGGGGTGTGTGCTTCACCTATGGTACATGGTTTGGGGTGAAAGGTTTGGTGGCTGCTGGAAGGAATTACAGTAATTGCTCTAGCATCCGCAAAGCTTGTGATTTTCTGCTGTCAAAACAGCGTTCTTCTGGTGGTTGGGGAGAGAGTTATCTTTCATGTCAAAACAAGGTTAGTTGGCTTCGTTAACTTACATCAATGGTCAATTCTTTCTTGTTAGAGTTGGATTAAATACATTTCCTCTGTCAGAGATCTGAAAGGGTTGCCGTATCAGTATCTTATTTTAGCTCTACTTAAGAACTGAGCACTTTCTTTGCAGAATGCTAATGAGACTCTCATACATATTGTCTGATTGTTCCCTTTTCCTTTGGAAAGGGAAAGCATGCGAAGATGGAGTCATAAGATATGTACTGTTTTAATGCAAAAAATTATGAGCAAAAGTTTTAATACCTACATTTTCATATGGTTCCTGTACAGGTTTATTCAAATCTTGAAGGAGACCGGTCTCATGTAGTAAATACTGGATGGGCTATGTTGGCTCTTATTGATGCTGGACAGGTATAGATCAACCTTTTTCTGCAGTTCCTCAAATGTTACATGGATTTGCAGTGCCTTTCATTTTAGATTTGTTCAAATGTAAGGAAACGATAATAAAAATGGGGATGTCTTCTGAATTGGTAAAATTGTGCATGTATCCGTGTCAAGTTTCTTTCGATGTTTGAAACTACCATTGTGAATTAATTCTTTCAACAGTTGTATATTTCTTGTGTTTATTGTATTTTTCTGCTTGACATGGTTTTAAAATTATTGGAGCAGGCCGATAGAGATACAACACCGTTGCATCGTGCTGCAAAATATTTGATAAATTCCCAAATGCAGAATGGAGATTTTCCACAGCAGGTACTTCTGTTGATCTTATGCATATTCGATGGCCTATATATTGTGATTATTAAATAATCAGTGCTCCAACAACAAATCAGATTTAACGAAACTAAAATATTTAAATATAGCACTAATAGAATCATCTAGTCATTTTAATTTTCATGCCAATTGACAGATTGTTTGAATATATTTGCAGGAGATCATGGGAGTATTCAATAAAAATTGTATGATCACGTACGCTGCATATAGAAGCATTTTCCCTATTTGGGCATTGGGAGAGTACCGTTGTCGGGTATTACAGACTTCTGAGTAAACATAGTTATCATTTTGATTTTCCATATGTTCTGAATCGAAATTGTCAGGTATTATAGGCTTCTGAGTAAACCTAGCTATCATTTTGATTTTCCATGTGTTCTGAATAGAAATTATCAGGTTTTACAGGCTTTTGAGTAAACCTATCTATCATTTTAATTTTCCATTCAGAGGCTTTTCGGCCATTTCGCTGCTCTTTTCACTTTCAACCAATGTTTCGAAAACCGGACGGGACTATGACTCGTTCAAGGGTTCGGTTTTCGGTTGGATCAATCGGTTGGACCGTATTCTGTAAAAAAATTTTAGTCCTTGAAGGTTTGAAATTCATCAAAAACACCCTTATAATACTCCCTTAAGGTTTGAAATATGTGTAAACACCCCTGTCGCGTGAAGAAACTGGTGAGTGGTGGCGGCAGCGACGATCGACGGCCAATCGAGGTTGGAATCATGGGGCTTTTGATGCATAGGTTCCGGCGAATTTGATGGTGGTGTTAGGGAGTTCCATCGATGTCGGAACTCGTTGGAATCAACAAAAGAAGCCCGACGGTCGCGTGAACTTTAGGTGGACGGCGAGCGACAAAGGCTGGACGACGGCGACTGAAAATGGTTGGGTTTTGTCGTGGAGAAGCCGTCACGTCGAATGGTGGTGTTTTTGCCGTCGAACGATGCCGGAATCCGGTAGGATTGAGCGGCGATTGGACCACGACTCAGCAGTATTCTGGCGGTTCAATCCAGTTTAACGAAAAATGGCGGTTTTCATGAGATATCGGAACAGAAATATCGTAGGCTCTCGGTCGAACTGGTCCGATCGGACAGTCTGGTCCGATCCGGTTGTCAGAACATTGCTTTCAACATTATAAGTTCATTCAGGTTTCCAGCCTAAGGATAAGAAGAAAAGAGAAAAAGAAGACTCCAAAGTCTTTTAATATTAAAAAATGGTCATTGTTTTACTAATGATTTTAGAACTTCAGGATTAGGGCTATTTATATTAATTTGATTGACATTTTTTGTTAAAACAAGATAATGTTATATTATATCTAATTAAAAGGTGTAGTATACTAGTATGAAAGGAAGAGAAGTAATATTTTGGTTGTTTTTAACTTTAAATATTTTTGTGCAACGTCCAAAAGAACCGAGGGGTGGTATTTTACTTGGCCAACGAGATTTGGGTGCAAAAGAAACAAACCAAATCATGATCGTTTTCATTTAGTAAAACCGAAAGGTAGGAATGGCAAAACTGTAAGCAAGGTTGGTGCGGTCAAAGTGGTAGGATATCCACCCAAGTCACATCAGTTAAATAATTACCTAAAAATGATTATAAAATATAGTGATAATAGAACGCTGGTTTGGCGATCTTTTTATAAGGTTAATGTTCAGAATCAGACATATACAAACGCCTTAAATTATATACTATAATTTTGAAACCCGTGTACGCCAAACCTGTCCCTCGGGTTTGTCCTCTCTTAAGACTTTGAATTAGGATAGTTCACAACTCAAACTTTGTTCTGTTTTCTGATCAATTCAATTTAAATAATGATGAGATGGTAGTTAAACCTTCCGCCATATTATGGTTTATTATTTAAACACAAATCTTGTTAAATAAAATTCTTAGGAAATATATATTTGAAGGCTTCATTTGGTTCACAATTGAGTGTTTTTGGGAAAAGTTTTCTGAAAAAAGTTAAAAAAAAGTTGAATTGGACAGGTATTATAATGTAGAATTTATAAATTAATAAAATATCCTCTATATTTGTTTATTTACAAACACCCCCTATAATAAAACATTAAAAGTTAATAAAAACACCCCCAACCCAATCTCAAATACGGATAGCCGGTCACCACCGCCGGAGAGTGGTTGGATTCGCCGTATTAGCGCATGACCGGCTGGATCTTGCCGGTCGTGCACCGATATGGCCTTTTCCGGCCAGATCCACGGTGGATCTTGCCGGTCGTGCGCCGATATGGCCTTTTCCGGCCAGATCCACAGTGGATCTAGCCGGCAAAGGCCATATCTACTATCAGATCTGGCCGTATTTGCTTGTCAACGACGGCTAACAAACGGTCATCATTGATGGTCAACGACGATCGTTTGTTGGCCGTCGTTACCAACTGTTACGGTCAAAGATCTGGCATTTTCTGGCCAGATCCACCGTGGATCTGATCGAAAAATACTAGATCGGCGTACTACCGGCCAGATTCAGCTAGTAGTGCCCCATCCTAACAGATTCCGACCATTTTTCGACAGTGGTGGTCGGAATTTGGTAAATGTAGATTATTGGGGTGTTTTTATAATTTTTAAAAAAATATTTAAGAGTATTTAATTAAATTATCAAATTTAAGAAGTTTAAAAAAAAATTGAATAATATTGAAAATAGTATTCCTACAGATTAGAGTTTTGGGGTATTTTACTGTTTAACTTTTTTGAAAATACTAAAAGTAATATTTTCAATTAGCAACCAAATGAAGCCGAAGATACTAGAAGATGTTATTAGAATCATTAAATCTGTGGTGAAAATGAAATAAAACAGCATTTTCACATATCTCTAGTACAATTGTACTAGTAGATGAGGCTGTGATAAAATATAATTATAAACTAGCGATTGCTAAGGACAGCCTTATCTTGTCACTTTCCCCAACATGAAAAATGCCTTTTACTTGTAATTGATGCTTTCCAATTCTCAACTCCGGATCTAACTATTTATATCCTAAAAATATAATTACATTACTTGACTTCACCGATCAAGATTGATTTGGCATCATCACTCTAATATTTATTCCTGACTCTAGCATTTCTCGGTTATATCAACTATGTATCTATATATTCCGACTCAAAGTTACCACCTTATTTTATCCCTTCGAATTGAATACGTACATATTAAAAGTATATGCCAAGAAATTTATTTTAATATATATTTTCAAAACAAAAAATAATTGTTCTTTTATACATAAAAATGTATTGAAAGAACATAAATTAAGAGTAAGTGTGTTCACATTTCGACCTCATACGGCGGATAGCACTGCCAGCTGCTGATATCTTAGGCCAGGACGTCACTGGAGAGGTGCTCCACCTACACACAATTCCAATCCATTCTTAGCTTTGGCCTTTGATTGGTCCACTTCACCTGTCACATCTAACTGCCCTTATCCATGAGACAAATGTCTTAATTTTAGTTCAACTTGCTCTTAACTCTTAAGTCTTATCTTGTCTTTTTCTGACAGAACAAAGCCTTATCTTAAACAATAAACACCTTTACTTTTCCACTTTTGTCCCTCATTAACTCTTCTACACTACACCCCCGCTTTTTTCCTTGTTTCATCACGCCATGTCCAAAGTCACGTCAATGGGAAAAATCACATCACTCATCTTGCCACGTCACCTTCATCGATATCCTTCTCTTCAGAATATATTTTTCTATTTAAACCACTTATATTATATTATCAATGTTATTACGTGTAAGGCCATCTCCATACCAATGCCAAAATACTCGTGAACAATGTGCTCCCAATCCAACGCGGACACTACACTGAATTGGTGTAGCTGAACACTATCACAATTATATATTATAAAAAAAAATTATTTTTTTATTTTTATTATATATATTTATATTAATTTAATTATTATTTATATTTATAATAATTATATAATTCAAAAAATGATTAAAAATAAAAAAATAATCGTAATATTGATGCAATTGAAAATCAGATGAAAATGCTAATTCCTGAAGTTAAAATTACCGTAAATAAAAATGTTCAATTTCAAAATTTTCTTATTCGATATAAACAAATCAAAGATACATAGCTTCACTATGCTCTTTAAAATACGTTAATTGATCATTTGTGAAAAAAAATATACTAATTCAGAAAATTAAATTATTTTACTTTTATGTGGTTGTGAAGTTATCGTCTTTTTTTGTGACATTTTATATTAGATATAATGTTTTTCTATATTAAAGATAATATTTATTTGATTAAATAAATATTTAATTTTATTAAATTATTATAATTTTTAAAATAATTATTATTTAATAAAAATATCATTCTTAATATTTAATTAACATATAAAAATAATTAATAAAATAAATAAATTATTAATTATTAATAAAAAAATATTTTAAAGAATATTTTTTAATATAACATTTCATGCAATTCGTCAATGTGATAATGAAATACACTAAAAATAACTTGCACTAATTTACTGTTTATGGTTAGAGATGGACGAAGTATTCTTGTGGGTCATTCACCTCCTAATCCAAAACCCAACTAATAATAAAATCCATCCAATGTTCACGTTTAGTCAAAATTCAGTCGTTCTATTTACGAAACCAACCCTCATTGTTTTCACGTGATTTACAGCTATCGTGCGCCGTCATGTACACGATGTGCATTTGCCGCGTTACACCAGATGCTTTATGCTTTACTCATTTTTTTTCATTAAAATTACAAAAAATTTAATTAACTAAAAGACGAACATTCATCTAGTCCGGAGAAATAAACGGCCGTTTACACCGTCATCGAACCCAACCCGCCTACATTTAACACCGTTATTTACCGATCGCACAACCGGGGGAGGGAACGAACCAGTCGGACTTGGATTCACGGTCCGTTTGTAAGGACCAAACCACTTGTTTTGCATGTAGCGGTTTTTTCTCCAGGGAGGCAGCGTCAGGTCTCTTGCCTTGAGAGATTTTTTGGCGGCATCGCACGACACTTTCACGATACTCTTCAACTCTTCACTCTTGCCAACGAAAACCCTAGGTAGACACTGTAACAATCTCGAGTATGCATTCGTCGGTCTCGCGATCTCAAATTCGGAAGCGAAGTCAAGGTCGATGAAATACCGGTATTGCAACTTGTACGAATTTGATTGGACCACATCGATGAACTCGTAGTTGCCGGCGTTGAGGCCGCCAGAGGAGTTCCATTTCGTCTTGCAGATCGCCGCATTGTGGCCTAGTTCGCGTAGAAAGGTCATGACTTTACGACTGAAAACACTTTTTTGCAGTCTCAAGCACGAAAACATTTCCATTGCTTTCAAGACATGAGTTTGTAGTAGATTCTTATATAAATCCACATTGCTGCTTGCCCTCGTTTTGAGGATGTCCTCGATCTTATCTGTGAAGTCAGCGACGGAGTCGGTTGGATCAGAATCTGAATCGTAACCCTTGGACTCACTCTGGAACTCGTCTTCAAGAAAATCGTGAACGAGTTCTGATAAACACGGAGAGTCATCATCGGCGGCTGAGTATTCGCTTCCGCTGCTGACATAACTGAGTTGATGACCAACGATTTGAGCCCTAACCTTATCGTTGAGTGGATCGGTGACTCGTTTTGCTCTCACAAATCCTGCCATTTTCTAGTTCTAAAACCAAAACAGTGAGGTGATTAAAAGTGTTTTCTCACAACAGACTTATATTCGGGGTAGGCTGGCAACGTTAATTGGGCTTAAGAGATATAGAAGAAAAAGGAAATATCTTAGAGAGTTATAAAGAAATAGATTTGTTTGTGATAAACAAAATTGTGTTTGGGGAATTTGCTTTGGAATATTCGTTTAAAGTGTTGTGATTAGTTGTTGTGCGTTTGATCTTATTGGTGTTTAAATTTTGTAATTAAAGCAGAGACTTGTGCGAAAGGATATACCGGATAGTATCCGACTGCGTTGTACGTGTGACAGCATATCCAACGGCACCTGAGGGTTTATTCCGATCTTACAGGTTGTGACGTGGACGGATATGATTTGTAGTAGGTTTTTGTGTGGGATAGGTAGGGGTGTTTCAAGGAGACAGACATTTGGAAACTTGGATAAACTGATGGTGACTGGTGAGAGATATGTGCGGGCCCGACCCTTGCTGTGCTTAAGAGTTAGATCCTGGCTCTTCGTGGAAGGGAAGGGTAAAAGATTTTTAGTACCATTTTGTCATTTCAATTTTGTTATCATCAACATTAAGATTATCATCCTATATTAATTTTACATTAATGTACCTTTGTTTTTAGATTGAAATAATTCATTGGATATTCTACATGTTATATACTTATCTAAACAATTTAACATATATCTCAAATGATATGATTTTTAATGTGTCAAAATCACATTAAATCAATATTTCAAGAAGATATATTACATCTTGTATTATAATAATTTTAAATGTAAGAATATACCATAACTTGTAATACAATGCAAAACCATATGTATCACATGTACTTAGAGCGTTTAACTCTAAAGATGAATTAAAAATGTTTCGAAGTTCGAGAAACTTCTGTTCATCTCTTCTTCCAGTCATATATTTTACGAGAAATGTTAAAACTACTTTTTATTTGTGTTTTAAATAAGAGTGTTATAGGTCTGTTTGTTTTATTATTTTGGATAAGATTTTAGAAATAATATTGGATAGTTAAATATGAGAGTATTACGAGATAAAATTTAAAAATTTATTAAAAAAAAACCCATAGGTTTGCTAATTTAATTAAACACCCCAATATATAACAATTTTATAAAATGACCAAAACACCTCTTCCACCTGCAATGCCAGATTCTGGCAACCACCGTCGGAATATAGCCAAAAAATTACATAACGACACATACCAGTCGGATCTGGCAGGTATGGCATTGATCTGGCCAAAAAAGGCCAGATCTACGGTCAGATGTGGTCGTTGACGGCTATAAAAGTTATGGCCGTCGTTGTTGGTTAACAATGGCCAAGAGCGATGGCCAGATCGGTGAATTATCAGCCAGTTTCGGTCGTGATGTAAGCCGTTGTGACAGATTCTGGCTATCACTAACGGTGGTTGCCGGAATCTGACAAGTATGGGTCGGTGGGGGTGTTTTTATTAATTTTTAAACTTTTTTTACTGAAGGTATTTAATAAAATTAATAAACTTAAAGGGTCTAAAAGTAATTAAAAAAATATAGTAATATTTTTCAAATAATGTGTCAAAAAACATTTGAGGAATAAGATTGGGAATATGAGTAGAAATATGAAACTAAACGCACCCATAAATTCTATATTATTATTTTTTATTTCATGAGTGTATAAGAGAAAGATATTGCATATTATCAAATTGTAATTTCCTTCATCTATGATTCTATATACAAAAATGAATAAAATTATGTTCATGCATAGAAGAGAGTATTCGTGTATGATGGCTTTTTAATTATATCAACCCAGAACTTAATCTCGCAACATCTTTTCAATTAATCATCATCAATGCTTGAGACTTTAGATGGGAAATCTTTTTCATTATTTACGTCAAATTTTGATTTATTGGTGATCATTGAATAAGGTGGTAACCTTGAAAAATGATTTTTTTTTTTTTTTACAACAGAGGGTATCCAAGTCAGTTTACGTACACCTCAACTAATTCCCTAGTGCCCTGAAACTACCAGTTGAGTAAAAGCTTTAATGACCTATGACTACTCCTGTTAACAACCGAACTCAGGACTCCTGAGTAATATACCCAAGATTCTCTATCAAACCACTCAATTACCCAGAGATAGTTAACCTTAAGAAAGGATGCTAGCCATAAACTTTTATAGAGAAGATAATTTTGAATAAAAGATAAAAAAGAAAAATGCATAATAAACTTACAGTAGTGAATAATAAGACTCAGATAAAATCATTAAACTATAAAATACTGTAGTTAACAATAAATTAGAATGAACGGTTACAAGGACAAGAGAAATTTTAAATAAATAATATTATTTTCAGATGAAGATAAAAGAAATTTCGACAAGCCAAAAATCAAATATGAATAATGGTGGATAAAATCTAATATTCTTTATATATCTGGTATAAAAAAATTGAATAAAGGATGGACCGTGAATGGGTCAAGGGTCTGGGGACATAAAGTCCATATTCACGTGGCCTTTTATTCTCTGAATATAAGTTTATAACAGAATTTGAGGCATATCTTCCTGCATCATTACAATCGTAAATGTACTTCGAGTAAACGACATTTTCCC
Organism: Pistacia vera; assembly: GCF_008641045.1. Taxonomy (NCBI): domain Eukaryota; kingdom Viridiplantae; phylum Streptophyta; class Magnoliopsida; order Sapindales; family Anacardiaceae; genus Pistacia; species Pistacia vera. The sequence goes on from NW_022196542.1 coordinate 204,616, forward strand.
ACCCAAGGTTTGGCGAATCTCCAGTTCCCACCCCTGGTTTCATAAGTTGCAATTCCCACCCTTAAATTAACGCCGTTATTTTTTTCTTAAAATAACCCCTATATCTCAAATTTCTCTCAAATAACCCTTAGAGGATCCTAGGCAAGCCAAGAATCTAGCCTAATTCCGGCACCATTGAAACTCCTCGACACTACCATCAACATCACCTTATCCTCCTCACTAAAACCCTTAACTTTTCCACCCGATTGCACATCGGTGAGGTGCCGGAATTTGGTTGGAAAGGGGTAAAAAAATACAAAAACCTAAAGGAGAGGCGGCAGCGATCGGCGGACAATTGCAGTCGGCAATGTTCGGGGTTTTGGTGGGGGAAAGCTAGCGATGCCATTAGTGGTCTTGAGGGTGGTTTTTGGTGTGGAGACTTGTCGAAATTTGGATGAAATGCCGATTGACACTAAAAGCAACGATCGGCGATTAGGGAGTTCAATCAGGCGAGGAGGTTAGGGGTTGAGGGGATTGTAATGGTGGTGTCAGGAGGGGTCAATTGTGCCGGAAACAAGCCGAAATGACCTAAAATCACCGGTGGGATAAATTAGAGAAGTGAAGGGTTATTTTTAAATTTTTTAGTGGGGTGAATTTGAGAAGTGAATGGTTATTTTGAAATTTTTATCTTTGAAATGAACATTTTACCTTTTTAACTATTAGATTAAACAATTATTTGTTAATTTAAACGTAAAAACTGTAGATTCGCCGAACCTTGGGGTGGGAAAATGGTGTCCCCTCATGTACTTTTATACAGAAATGTAGAAGGAGGGCTCAATTAAAATCGTGCCACTAGCATGAATGTGGGTGTATTATTATTATTTTAGAACAATCAACATCAGAAGAACAGATGATACTTAAAACGATAAAATTTGGGCTCTGACATTTGTGGCATATTTAATACGATGCCGAAAGAGACTTGCTCATATTCTTCAAGAGTCATTTTCTCCATCATATATATTTTACTTAATAATTGTTCTTGGCAATGACAAAATGCTCTCGACTCTCAACTCTTAACATTACTTTTCTTATATATCCCCTTTCATTACCTTCGAATTAATATACATCATACATGTAACTAATATTGTTCTGAAACTTAAAACATTACGTACTGAGAGTGTATATATATATATATATATAGACTGAAGCCTCGGATTAAAGATTCAAGGGCTGCATTAGGCCGTTAACATTACTCTATTTAAGAGAAGCTCAACCAAGCTGAGATTAAGATGGCAACAAGAGTTCTGATATAAACAACAAAATCAACCTCATAAACTAAACAGCAGAATGGAAGAAAAGCAGAAACTTCAACATTTTATTTTAACTACTGCATCATCATGGCAACATTACTATAATACTCGTACCTGGATTCTTGTTTACCTCCACGTATATCCTTCTCTTCAAAGTTTTCATTATCTTTTATACCACCCCACCCTTCAAATCCACAGCGATGGCCTTCTCATTAAAGAACTGCTCACCTTTTGGTAGGTGGTTTAATTAAACACACAACTTACATTACCAAATTCTTGGTAACTCATTTTATCTACTAATATATTCCCAAAATTCCAACCAAACTTACATTACATGGTTGAATAAAAATATCAAATTTCAATCGGGCCTTGTGATAAGTAATTCTATTGTCTCCAAATATCTAAACTCGGTACTTCTAAATACATACACATAGTTTCTCAGTCATATCAAATGGTTACAATTGAAAGAGATTCGTCTTTAGGCCTTTTATGTTTTATTTAGCCCAAAGGTTAACCATTAATGGCCCATGAACGTTCTCACCATAAAAGCCCACGTTTATGACAGTCGATGTTGAGCTTTTAAACAATGAAATGTTCACTGGGCTTTCAATACTATCATATGAGGGCTGCCAAGTGCTTGATTGTTTTTCTTTAAAAGGTTGATGCATTATAAACAATGGTAGAGTGATCAAGAAAAAACAAGCATAATAAGAACCTTAAAACGAAAAGTACCTATGAGCATATATCTTCATGCTAAACACTTAGCCATGTTTTATTTCACACTTTATTCTTCCTTCAACACGAAGGTTTTCAAATTATATAATATGATCAAAGAATCATGGCATTAACATCTTACAATAAATAAATATTATAAGTTTTCTCATAACAAATAACCACGTACTATGTAACATGATGACATTTTCATTGCATCTATTATTAAAAATGATATTCCAAATAATACACACTTCTTTATTTGAAAGGGAAGAAATACTTTTTTCTGTTTAACAATTAAACTTGCTTAAATCTCAATATAGAGTTGTTCTAATCCATGTTTGTTGTGTGTGATTTTTTCATTAGACTTGGAGAAGTCAGAAGCCCGTGAGAATATAGTTTGACCCTTAATTAGTTCAACTCACCACTTATCCGACTCAATATTAGCTTGTCGAGATATAAATCGATCAAGTACAAGCTAGTCATGACCAACTCTGGCAATTGTTCGACAAACCAAGGATAAGCTCAAATCTCGGATATTTTGAAAGATATCAAATCAACAGCAATGATAACCCGATCTTAGTGCATAATCATGGGAATATCGAAATTGCAATTTGAATTTGATTGCAGTCCCAATAATTTTTTTTTTTTTCACAAATTTGTATATAAACCTTCTCCAACAATGAGAGAGAGGTTAGCAAATTATTCTATGCAAGTTTATTGTTATTCTTGCAATCTATCAAAAGTAATAAGATAATATTGGACATATACTTAAATTCTAACTTATTGGACAATTCTAAAAATCGTTTGTGTATTTAACTTTAAATACATTTTACATTACTTTGTTGGTTTTTATTAAATCACGCATACAATAATTATGATTTTAATTTCACCAAAATCAGTCAGATCACTCATATTTGGGCCATTTTGGCATCAACATTTTGGAAGAGAAAGTGACCAATTATTCTTGCAACAAAACCAAGACATTATTGGCCTGTGAATAAACCAGACGATTCTAACTGCAGTTCAGATAAATATATATTTAATTTGGGGCCTTTCGTAGAAGGTCACGCCGCTAGTTTTACAAACTTCTGGTTTTGGACAACGCACCGACCACTCAGTTTAAATACTCTTTTATTCTCTTTAATATAATAACACAAAAAAAGCAAAGAGGATATTATTTTATAATAAATTGATGAGCTAATAAACAATGAAATTAATTAAAGCACTACACTACCATCATCTTTAAACCTAAGTTAAACAAATATTAATTTTCTCTTTCTTTGTCTTAAGCTATAGTCATTCTCATATTATATTTTCTTCATAATATATAATTCTAATTATGTAGTGCTAAGTACAAGACAAGGCACAGACCAACAAAGAAGAGAACCTATTCAGTATTTGTAAACATACGATATTTATGTGTATAAATTATAATATAGATTGAAATTCATAACAATTTTTACTAATTGCCATCCAACAAGCTGGCCTGCACTGCCTGCTTGCGCTGGAAAATATGTTTCTCACTGGCTTTACAGGAACGTATGCCTGAATACGACTTTAATAGTAAACCAAAAAAAAATTAATTAATTAAAATTTTAGGATAAACAAAACGTAACTTTCTATTGATAATGATGGAACTTAATAAAAGACTCAGCCATAATCAAAAAGGTATTCAACACTTAATAATTAATATCCATTAGCCTGCGGAGGCCATGTTGAGAAAACGACGTCTTATTGTAGAATGTAGAGTAATCCAATACCAATAATATTTGTTTATGTGATTGCCACATAAAAAGATTTTGAATACATGCTATGAACCTTAATTTTATCCCAATATATATATAGTTTACGCGACTTTACGTGCGTGCATGTAATTAATTATGAATTTTTACCTGTTTTGTTGTGAAATATTTTCTCATATTGCTGCGGCCGGGGCCGGGTTGACAGAGATTTCGTATACCCATAGTTTTGACAGTAATTAATGAATATTATTTGATAAATCAAAATAATATCAACATTGAGGACGGTGGAGGTGGAGTAGTTGCCTGGTCAGCCATGGCAATTGCCAATTTGCCATACCACACAAGTAATAAAATGGTTGTTGAATTTTGACCAGAAATTCAAATGCATACATGCACGCACACAATTAACATAAATTTCAACACGAAATTATAATATATTACCTTACCCATGTAATGTGTAATTGTGTATCAACTGGAAATTTTATGCGCTTCATCGACGCATTATTTTTCTTCTAATTTTCGCTATCTTGTCCTTCATCAAACATGCCTAACTCATAACTAATTTTATGTTTCATGGTGTCGGACCATCTACATAATCGGCCAAAATCAAAGAACAAGATGATCAATATTGATGGAGGATTTTAAGAAAAAAAAAATTCATTGATGGATGACGAATGTGGCTCACGAGGGTTGGCAAAGCGAATTGATGATGGTCTTACTATTATTGGTTTAAAAAGTGCTGTGAAGAAAGTGACGGCAGCTGCCATGGATTTAATTCTTTCTTTGAATGGGGTTTTTGGAGTGTCAAGTCCAAGAGGAGCTACTTCCAATATTAAATGATATCAAGTAATTAGTAATGGGATATTCTCTGGTTAAAGTTGAAAGATACGTGACAAAAATGGATGTATAGTAGCAACTCTCTTTTCTTAATGTCCAACTTATCATCTTCTACACCTAACCACTGCCTTTAAGTTGCACTTGGGTTTTTGTTTTTTCTGATTACTAGAGGAAGTCTGATTCTTTTCTCTAAATGAAGTGAAAAAGGGTGATGAATCTGCAACAAATCGATGAGTACTATACTGTTGATGCACGTTTTTTGTACCAACGAAACGCACATGTGAAATGCTGTATAGATCCAGAAGATACACGTGAATGTAATGGATAAAGAGATAGTAAATGCAATAGGGACATTTTTTAAAGTAATTCGGATGCTAAGGTAGCAAGTCCTACGTCCACTGATGCTTATATAGATGATAAAGGTCAGGTCGCTTTTAGCTGACTGACTTTACAATAATGTTTCAAGGTATCAAATGCTAAGAATTCTAGGGAAATAGAGAGTAATTAATCAAGCGTAAAATATGTCAATCCCCTTCAATGAGAGATGAACTCCCAATTTATAGTGAAATGCCATGAGGCAATAATCACTAAATCTGTAAGTTGATGGGATTATCTATGTAAATCATTCTTTATGTCACATTGTCCACCTTCTAGAGTGATTTGCGCGATTTTGAGCAGGGATTAGATACGTGGGAACACCACAGCTCTTGACTAGTCTGACGCGTACCCACTATCCTGACGGATGTAGGCGATGGTTGTTCAAATGATCTGACTTTTATGGACTAAAAGGATCTGACGTCAACCCTTATATTTTTTAGGCATAACATATACTATGTAAATTTGACTTTTATATGGGTATATATAGATATTTGTGCAATATTATTTTCATTGTCTTAAATATAATATATAATATAACATATAAGACAGTCTTTGCTCGAACCACATGCTAGAAAAATTAATCTTGCAATATTTCTACAAGTGAAGTAGACATAGGATAATTGAGTTTATCACAATATTGGAGACAATATGAGTTAGGGTAGAGTAGCAATTGCTGGAGATAGCAAAAGACGAATTTTATCTTCGCCCAAGATGTGGTTAATCATTCAACACGTGTTAATATGTGAGCGGTGAGACACAACTACAAGTGACTTGAGCGCCTAATATATCAATGCCTTGTGTTGTGACTCAATTGCTTTACCAACAATTAGGTCGTCTGCCATGAACAGCAACTTTTAACTAAGAAACTGGCCAAGAATATGAAGGAATTTAATTCCAGATCTGTGATATTCTTACCTCATATAATCTATGCTGTTCAGGAGATTTGTCATCCATTAATTCTTCTAAAAGATTACAACAGATATTTTAGGAGTTGTTTAGGAAATTCACCTTAGGGGGAGAATCATGATTATTGATTACTGTCCCCATAAACAAACTATTTATGGGGCCTTTCTTGATTATTATCAATTGCAGAATCTTACTTTGTTATGAATAAGCAGTACGTGTATTTAAAAGTTGATCACAATTATAAGATAAGAGATTTTATTAATAATAAGATCTCAAAATTTAACTGTATAGATTAGATAAACATCGGATTATTATTATTATTATTATTTATTATTAATTATTTTTGGACCATGAAGAGTTCCATTATAATTTATGGAAGCCTTTTAGAATTATGAGTAAATTATGAGACTTAAGTATGCTAACTTTACAATTCATACAAGTATAATCACAACACGCTACATCAACTTTGGAACTTATAATAACACCTTTCCCATAAATAAATATAAGGTTGTTGAGGGGTTCTGTTATGTACTACTCTTTGTCTTGTATGTGTTCTGTCTTTATCTCCATTCCCAACCACTGATATTGGTGATTTATACTGGGTTAGATTAGATGCTCTTTGTTTTTGTACACATACGAAAGTGAAAGAACTCAACTAGCCTGTTTTTCGTCTCTTTCAAAAGTTAGGAAATATGAAGTGAGATTGGTATTTTATTATTGAGTTAACCACTTTTTTCCACAAAATTAATGTTTTAATAATATTTTTTCACCCACAGACTTTTAAAATACCACTTTATTATATAAATTTATATTTTGATGACGAACAAGAGTAAATTTAGTTCAGATGGTTGAGAATTTTGAAAAGGGGAGGTCAATGAGTCTTTTGGTGGTGGAAAGTTGGATTTTGATGATTGAGATTAATAGAAATTTAACTTGGGATGGGCGGTGATGCAAACCCTAATGCTTGATTGCTGGCAATTGGTAAAGTTGGCGAGAATGGGGTTTGAGAGGTTTTGAAGACGAACAAGAGTAAACTCAATTCAGACTGTTGGGACTTTTGAAAATGGGAGGTCGATGAGTCTTTTGGTGATGGAAGATTGGATTTTGGTGGTTGAGATTGATCAAAATTTAACTTGAGAGGGGCGGTGACGCAAACCCTAATGCTTGATTGCTGGCAATTGGCAGAGTTGGCCAAAATAAGATTTGAGAGGTTTTGGTGGATAATGATCGGAGAAGAAAATGATGGTGGTGTGGGGTTGTAACAATGCCAGAATCAAAAATAGAATATAAATTTGAATAGTAAAATGATATTTTAAAAGTATATGGGTGAGAAAGTGTAATTAAACCATTATTTAGGTGAAAAACAAAAGTCGTTTACCATTTATTATTTGATTCATATATTTAATTGACAATAATGAAAATGCCATCATCTCTTTCAAGTTACTCTATATTTATTCTATGAGTAATGCTACAGCCACCTATGGTAGTGTATCAAATTTGTGCACCGAATGACGTAACAAAATTCTGACCGTTTATTAATATTAAGTTAAAATTAATCAACAGTCAGAATTTTACTATGTTATTCAGTGTATAAATTTAGTGTACTACCATCGATGACTGTATTATTTCTCTTATTCTATATCATTATGTGTTCGTAACAATTAGTACAACACGCTACACACGAGTACTTGATTTACGCTGTCAAAGAATTCAGTTGATTTCACTAATAAGTAATAACCGCGATGATGAATGGCTAAAAAATTGATTTCCAATATGTCGTATGTGCTGATGTCGACAAATAGTTGTAAATACAGGTAGAAATAAATAGAGTTATTTATTTATAAGAAAGAGAAAATAAATAATAAGATTGTCGGTCTGTTATGTGAACCCGACCAAACCCGGGCTAACCGGGGAGATGGGAATTTAATGCAATGATTGACCACGTTGAGAATATTATTTAATTCTCAGATCAAAATTAACCGCCTAATAAATAAAAAAACATATTTGTATTTAATTTACTTTGACTTTTAACCACCCCACCTCTATTGTTGACTCCAATCATTGCTACATATAAAATTAGCTTTCTTGTGTATATACCCTAAACCTGGAATATGGAATTACGGGAAGACGAAACATTATATATTATTTCCAAAGGAATAAACTTTACGTTGAAATTATCCCACTTGACATTATACTGTGAATGACTACAATTAATAAAATAAACACATATAACATATGTACAGTATTTAAGTTTTAACTTCATTGACCATAATTCTTTACTTGTTTACATTATTTAAATATATAAAAAACTCAAAACTGAAATTAAATTTGGTTTGAAAACACTTCTTACAAAAAAAAAAAAAAAGAAAAAGAAAATTATTCGTTATATCTTTTAAGAAAGAGATACTGACTTTTTTTTTTATCAAAATAATAGTTTAATGACACTTTTTTATCTACAGACTTTTGAAATACCACTTTAATACCCAAATTTATATTTCAGTGACAAGTAGAGAACAAACTTGTTCCAGACTACTGGGACTTTAGAAAAGAGAAGGTCGATTAGTCTTTTGGTGATGGAAGATTGGATTTTGGTGGTTGGGATTGATCCAAATTTGACTTAGGAGACGCAAACCTTAATCGTTCGATTGTCGGCGATTGATAGGGTCGATGTAGATGCAAACAATCTACCGCTACAGAAATAGGGTTTGATCCCGTGAGGTTGAGGCCACCAGCAATCCGTTGTACCTGCACACGTAAGAAAACAAGCGTGAAGTGAACAAAAAACACCGGGGTGGTGTTTGTTGTAGGCATTCTGACGCTCAAGTCAGCAAGGCTGAATGAGGCTAATTTAACAAGGGTTAGGAAAATAGAAGGTTACCAAAAGTCAAGTCGAAGACTATAACTACGGCTGTGATGCGAAGTTCGCAAGGGTGAGAACTACAGGGTTAGAAGGTGTAATGTTTCATGCCAGTGGGAGGGCTGGCCTCTTGTTTAAATAGCAGTTGTAGGATCTTCGAGTCCTAATGGGACTATGAGTCCTTAAGAGTTGAGGTTTTGTAAAAAATGAGAGCCTTTGACTCCCTTACCTTAGTGGGAAAGGGAGTCTCAGCGAGTCTAAGATACGGATCTTAAACGAATTAGGATAGTAATGGATCTCTTCGATAGAGTTCGGATAGTGCTGGAGTAAGTAGGCAACCCTAGGCTTCAAGTAGACCCTAAGTCCAGTAGGCGGTCTAGGATCAAAGGGCCTGGGCCCAGACGAACTCTGTTGCGAGCCCAATCAGAATTGGGCCACGCCTCTGAGCTTTGTTGAAGCTATTTTCGTCTTTGGGCCTGTTAGGGCCGATGACATTTTTTGGCCCTACCAGTTTGCCCCCCACTCTCTAAGTTAAGGAGTGCTTAGCTTAGAGAGTAGATGTTGCGTGAAGGTGTGCTTAGTCGTCCTTCATGATCGACTGGTTGAATATGTAAATGTGTTGCTTCTCTATTCGCGGAACCAAATAGTATAGCTTTACTGTAGGCGATGCACTCGGTATACCAGGCTGAGTGGGTGGGTGGAGGCGAAACATGAACATGCCCTCACTTGGTGTATCTAACCGAGTGAGAAAGTGGAGTTGACCTTGAAGAACTTGCCCGGTGCATCGGACCGAGTGAGGGGGAAAGGCGAATATCCGTGAAGATGCCCTAGTTCGATGCATCGAACTGAGTGAGAGGATGTGAGGCACATCTTGTGAAGGATTCCTCACTTAGTGTATTGACTGAGTGAGAGGATGTGAAACATACCCTTTGAAGATGCCCTAACTCAAAGCATCCAACCGAGTGAGAAATGTTATGAGAGCTTGTATCAGTTGGTGCATCGAGTTGAATGATGTGTTGTGAACTGGTTGTTTGGAGCTTCCCATTCGGTCGGGCAGATTGAACGAATGGATATGAAGTGTCAAAGGCGTTTGATCAGGTAAGTAATAAGATGAATCATCAACGCTTATTGGAGGTGTACTCGCCCGGTCAGGTTGACCGAATAATGATACTAAGGCAAGCGCAATCGTCATACTTCTAGGTACATGCGTGCCTGAACTAGTGACACGTGTAAGGTTAGGATTTTAATCTGTTTTGGGTGGGAATTTGGAAAGTTGAGTTGCCTAGGGCAAAACGAGGTTTTGCCACGTGGCCCTGTTTGAAGGGACAATCATTAAATGCCATCCAGAAGTGTCTTTGGGTATTTTTTTTTTTCTGTTTTGGGTGGGAATTTGGAAAGTTGAGTTGCCTAGGGCAAAACGAGGTTTTGCCACGTGGCCCTGTTTGAAGGGACAATCATTAAATGCCATCCAGAAGTGTCTTTGGGTATTTCATCTTTCTCATTTCAAACACTAAAGAGTTTCTTCGCAAGTTTTTTGTAGGGGAGAACTTTCAGAGCTTCAGAGATTTTCTGACATTTCTTCACGTTAACCACTTCTTCTAAGTCTTCTTTTCTGATTTCTGAGTCTACTGTTGCTTTTGGTTGGTCTCTAGAGTAGTATTCTTGTTGTTTTGAGGAGGTTTCGAATATATAGGGAAAAAAAAGAGATTTGGGTCTTCTGGGTTTGCTTGTGAAGGGGATTCTCTGATTTTGGAGTGTTTTATTGTGGTTTGTATGTCTAGTTTAGAGGGGTTGCATTTGTGTTTAATTTCTGGAGGGATTTAGAGTGATTTGCTTGAGTTTTGATCTGTTTTTGGTGGGCGTGAAGTATGCTGGGTTGATTTTTCGAAGTGCTTGGGTTTTTGGCAAACATAGAAGACAGAGTCAAGATATGAGGTATTTTGGTTTGACTCGCTTGGTCGGCTTGATCGGGTCATGTGCAGCAGTTGAGTGGAGGTTGCAGACAAGGAAAATTAGGGGCTAGGACATTCGATCATCCAGATTGAGGAATGTGAGGCATTGTCACTCGAAGTTTTTGAGTGAGGTCACTCGGTCGTCCTAACCGAGTTGAATTTGTGGGAGTTTACGGTTAGGCCAGCAGGTTGGAGTGTTAGATAGTCGGTTGTTTTGGGTGAGTGAGTATTTTTGACACTGTAGGTTAGACTAGTAGGTTGGAGGTACCAATCTATCGTCCTGACCGAGCCGGGTGGTGGAATTGTGTTCGCCGAAGGGTGGAGCAATTAACCTTGTTAGAGATACGGTAGATCGCCTTAGTCCAATCGGGTGAGCTAAGCGAATATATGTCGTAGTCAGAATTGAGCGACTCAAACGGGGCAAAGGTGGAGGTTGGGAATGAGTACGAGAGGGCCCCAACGATGGTAGTAATGCCAAAGGGTGGAGATGTTTCGGTCGATATACTAAAGGGGGTGAATGTGGCTGCTCATAGGCCGAGCAGTGCTGTTCCAAGTGATGATAATCTAGACGGGCAAGGGACGAGTAGGGAAGACTCCGGTTTCGAGAGTTTGCCTTCTACCATTGGTGGCTTCAAGGACGAGCCGAGTCAGCCGGGCAGTGGGATACTTAATAAGGACAATCTGCCCTTGCTGAAGGAGAACGATGTGTGGTGGATTAGGACTATGTACCATATTCCAGAGTCAGTTGAGGTTAGGGTCCCTAAGTCGTACGAAAGGGTCGACTGGGAGGCAAGAGGTTGGGTGTGTGTCTATGAGAAGTGGTTCCATGATGGGTTGAGGCTTCCGATACCCTGCCTTGTTTGGGAGGTTTTGAATCATTTTATGATTGCGTCGACTCAAATCATGTCGAATGCGTAGAGGTTGCTGATGGTGTTAGAGGTCCTCTGCATGCAGAATCAAGTGATGTTCGGACTGCACGAGTTGTTGTACTCCTATTTCCTGAAAGAGAGCGACAAAGATAAGGTTAGATACACTGTCACTCTCAGGCATGATCAGACCCATCTTATGACCAACCTTCAGTCAAATGATAAGAACTGAAAGGAATGCTTTTTCTTTTTTTCTTTTTGAGGGGTAAAACAATCTTCAGAGAGAGAGGCTAGGGCGAGATACCGTATATTTGGCAGGCGACTGGTGAAGAACTTAATCTTTACTTGTGCTTTAATTACTAAAGTCTTATTTTGTTTTTCCTTTGCAGATCCTGATTTTAATCGGGCCGAACAGAGTGGGGACGGCTTAGACGTGCAGACTAGAAAGGTTCTTGCCATTCCTAGGGAGTAGAGAGATTGACGAGTAGTGTTGGACGAGGCAAATTTGAGGGCGAGTCACTTGTGGGCTGGAGTTGGGCCAATTCAGCGAGGTATCCCTTTCCCTTTATTGAGGTAGGCTTGGAGTGTGTTGCTTATTCGCTACTGCACTCATATTCTATTTGGTAAGTTGAGCCTGAACCCACTAACTGTTAAGGAATTTACTATTACAAAGAGACTTATGAAAAACTTAACTGTCTCGAGCGCGAGGCATCACGAAAAGAGAAAAAGAGATTCTCTTATCAGGGAGGAGAGGAAGGTGGAGGATGTTGTTGTGACTCCACCCAAACAACTAGTCGCGACCGAAGCTGTGTCATCCAAGGTGGTGGTCTTGGATGAGGATATTGAGATGCTTACTTTTAGTATCCCATCCTCTACATTTATTTATTCGGATGCCGCTTCCATGAGCAAGTTGGCTGATTCGTTCTTGTTCCCAACAGATGAGAGTCGACCGAATTAGATGGGCGCAGTTGCGTCTCCTGATTGGGGGGTGTCTCGCGCTTTCTAGGTATGAACCGGGCTTTTATCTTACTGTACTTGTAGTGATTAAACACTAATCAAATGGTTTTATTATGCAGGCTTTCACAAGTAGCATGCACCTCAGGAAATCCATCGTGTCACAAGAGAAGAGAATACATGATGTTTCTAAGTCCAACGCCAATCTGCGCACCGAGAGGTGGCAACCTAGAAGGCTGAGTAGGAAAGCCAACAGCGAGTGAGGGAGGTCGAGGTCGAGCTGGACTGATTAAAGAAGGAGTTGGCTGAGAAGAACACAGAGGTTGAGTTGCTGAGGGAGCAGTGCCTCAGCATTACTGATAGTGCCATCATCATGGCTAGGGGAGAGCTGATGTTAGAATACAAGGCCGGGAACACTACCCATTGGAACCCGAGTGAGGACATCCAACTCTTGCAGGAGATGGAGGAGGAGGTTGCTGGTCGAGTGGATTATACAGAGGAGCAGGTTGATGATCATGTATTCGACCTCGCTAGTCAACCGGGACGGTCGGCTACTGATGATGCTGGTGACCAAGCTACGGGGACGACTATTGTGGCAGGTGACAGGGTGACCGAGTTGGAGATGGATGAGATGATTCGTACTGATGATGTGGGGCATGATGCCTCTTAGGCTTATTTTTATTTGTCCTTATGTATTTCTGGGGCCTAAGTTGCATTTTCATGGTGTATGTGCCTTTTTGTATCTGATACTTAGCCGTTTTGGGCTTTTATGATTCAGCTTGTGTTTCCATTTTACTGCTATCTTCGTGGATGAATGGATTGATTGTTTGTAGGTGCGGGGGTTGAACCCTCTTTCCTAGGTAATCGCCTCGTAGATGTATCTTATCTAGGCGGAACCTTGTAGTTGAGTCAGCGTGGTCTAGTTCGAGCGCATGAACCGATGCAGCCAATTTAAGCTTACTGATTGTGTTTGTGATGTGGACAAAGCCAAGTGGTTGAGTCGCTAGTGTCGCTTGTTGTAACGCCCCGCTTGAGGTACGTTGTTATTGTTCCTCTTTCACCCTTAATCGAGTTGTTTTTGTTATTATTGTTTGATTGAATGTCATGTTGAATGTTGCCCTGAATTTTTGGTTGAAAATAGAAGAATTTGAGTGTACCAAGCTTCGCCGGGGCGAAGAAGAATCTTCGCCGCGGCGAAGATGGGTTGAACCAAGGGTGAAACTCTCTGGACAGTTTCGCCGCGGCGACAGGCCGACTAAAATGTTTGTTAAGTTTTAGATATTTTCTTCCCTAAGGGCAATTTGACCATTCTACCCCTAATTAGCAGGAAAAGTGGGGAGTTAATTGTAAGGATTTTTCATGGAGAATATGTTGATATGGGGGTGAGTTTGTAATGAATCAAAGGATATAGATGGAATTCCCAAAGAAGAGTAAGGGCAAAATGGGAATGATTGTGTTTATATTTCATTAAAAGGAATTAGAATCAAAGAAACCCTCATTCTTCTTCTCCAAAAACGCAACTCTTCATTCTACTCCTCTCAACTTCTCTTTTCTTTTGATCAAGGATTTCCAAGGGATTTTGAAGTGATTTGGGGTATAGAAAGCAACCTAAGGCTTCCTAAGGTAAGGATTTCTCCTTAAGTTGTGTGATTTGTAGATTTTAGTTCATTTTGGTTTTTGAGGGTTTTCATTCTTTTGGTTAAGAGTAGAGAGAATAGTCAAGAAAACCAAGTGGAAAGAAGATTTGGTGAAGTCTCTCCATAGCAAGTAAGTAAAACCCAACCCAAGTTGAGATTTATGAAATTTCTTGATTAGGGTTTTAATAGTAATGATGTATGTATGTGAAATACATGTGATATGCCATGTATGGATGTATGAATAGAGATTTCTATGCTTTGTGAATGTTAATACCTTGCAAATATGAGAAATGGGTTGTTGGATTGGCAAGGTAGTTGAGATGGATTTGAAGGGGTGTTATGGAACCCTTTTTGGAAGTGTTTTATTTGACAGGTTATTATGGCTTTGTGAAGGGGTTTTTCCCCATTTTGGATGGTTAGGAAAAGTTTTAGATTCATGGCTATGATAGAGTTTTATAGTGCACATGAGTTGTTTGATGAAATGCCTAATAGAGAATTGAGTGTGAGTAATGAACCTTAATTCTTGCAACATTGCATGTTGGCATTTCACAAGTGCATTAGTAGAGATGAATCATCCATGTGCATTGTTATATGCATTGACAAGTGACCTAAGAAAGAGTAGGGAACTTTGTGTATAGAAATACCCTATGAGTAGAGAGCTTAGTGGGTAAAATTACTCTAAGGGTAGAGAGCATTGAAAAATGCTACAATAGAATGAGTTAGAAGAGTAGTATAGTTGGGATGATGCTTTGTGATCATCACCCGACCGTTATGGGAATCGGATTGATGCTTTGTGATCATCATCCGAATAGCCTTGGAGAGATGGGTCGATGCTTAGTGATCGTCACCCAATGAGTAATAGGAATGGGTAGATGCTTTGTGACCACTACCCGATTAGTTAAGAGATATGTAGGTTGATGCTTTGTGATCATCATCCAACGGCTAGTAGAAGCGGGTTGATGCTTTGTGATCATCACCCGATAGTGACTAGAGACGGGTAAATGCTTGGTGATCATTACCCAAAATTCATGAGGAACGGGTAGGTGCTAGGTGATCTCCACCCGATAGTTAGGAGGAACCGAGTTGGTGCTTTGTGATCCTCACTCGGTAGTCACTAAGAAAGGGTTGGTACTGTGTGAATTCCACCCGATAGCCATGGAGAGTGAGATGGTGCTGTGTGAACGCCATCCGGCCGTACCTCCGGTAAGATGAGGCCATGATGGTAATAGAAACAGAAATAGAAACAGAATTAGAAAAGGAAAGAATTAAGAGTCACACACGGGGACAGACAGTTAGAGAGTTTTACTTACTGAGCATTATTTGTGCTCACCCCGTTATTTTCCTTTGTGGATGCAGGTTCTAGGTGTTGATGCGGTTGGAGGGGCGTCGGCGCGCGAGGAGCAATAGCTACACTGTTCCCCTATTTTGTCTTTTAAAATGCACTTTTGTAAACAGTAACCTTTGTGTATAAAGGACATGTGAATTGTAATGAAAAGAAACGTTTTGGGCCCAATTTTCCATTGTTAATTGCATGCATTGTACTAGTTTTCAGTAGGTGTTACACTTGTAAGCCATTGAATTGTTTTTGGTCAGGCTAAGTCGAACAAATGTGTAAATTTACGTGAATTGTTAAATCAGTCTTTAGCTGACTAGATGTGTGAGTTGATGAGTCGGTCTGAGCCAACTGAAGGTGTGAGTTTGCGTGAATTGTTAAGTCAGTCTTGGCCGATTGAAGGTGTAAGTCGATGAATCGGTCTGAGTCGATTGAAGGTATAAGTCGATGAATCGGTCTGAGTCAATTGAAGGTGTGAGTTTGCGTGAATTATTAAGTTGGTCTAGGACGACTGAAGGTGTAAGTCGATGAATTGTTGTGTTGGTCTAAGCCAACTGACGGTGTAATTTTGTTGTTCATAATTTATTGGTTCAGGCCATGAGGCTGAATGTATGTGAATTAGTCGGTGATGTGGCCGAGTCATTGTAAATTGAAGGTGAATTCCAGTATATCGCTGAATAGTTCTTATAGGCCAACTGAAGGTGAAGGTGAAGGAGGTGGACAAGTCCATTCATCCTTTTAAAAACAGAAATAAGAATAAAGAATTGACGCTGAGACAAATCTGACTAAAAATAGTAGCGTTTGAGGTGGATTGTATTCCAACTATTGCTGATGTCCTTACCCTTGGGGGTTTTAAGTATGTAGGCGCTCTTTCCTACTTCCTTGGCGATCTTGTAGGGTCCCTCCCAGGTAGGGCTGAGCTTGCCAGAGTTGATCTTTTTAGTATTTTGAAAGACTTTGCAGAGGACCCAATCGCCTTCTTTGAAAGTTCTTACTCTGACATTACGGTTGTAGTGTCAAGCAACCTGTTGCTGATAGATGACATTGTGGATGTTTGCTTGCACATGTAGTTCATCGACTATGTCCAAGTTGTGATAAAGGTTCTGGCTATTGGTTTCTTCGTTTGACCATTAGAGTCTGGTCGAGGGGACTGATACTTTGGCTAAAATGACTACCTCGGATCCATATGTGAGGGAGAAAGGGGTTTCGCTAGTGGATGAACGAGTTGTTGTTCGATAGGACCAGAGGACCCCTGATAGTTCTTCTGCCCATGCGCCCTTAGCTTTCTAGAGGCGCTTCTTTAAGGTCTGCATGATTGTTTTATTTGATGATTCAGCCTGACCATTCGATTGGGGGTTGCGAGGGGTAGAGAAGTTGAACTTGATCCTCCACATGTGGCGTGCTGTCGTAGGCACCCAAAATTAAAACCCTAAAAAATACACGTAGTAGTGTAAGTCAGGGTCGATCCCACGAAGAGTGTCTAGCCGAATTTGATGTTATGTGAATAAAGCTGGGGGGTTTTGTGTAAAACAGAAACGTTCTTAGCACAACAAACCAAAAACAAAAAAAAACAAAACAGTTCAATTCAAAATCAATTAATTAACGAAAACTGGTCCTCGTCAACATCCACCATCGGAATCTCACAACTGATCATTGATGCAAAAAAAATCAATTCATACATTGAATATTCACCGTTGGAACTATTTTCCTATCTCTCCTTAATTT
The DNA here is from genome assembly GCF_008641045.1 of Pistacia vera. Lineage (NCBI taxonomy): Eukaryota > Viridiplantae > Streptophyta > Magnoliopsida > Sapindales > Anacardiaceae > Pistacia > Pistacia vera. The sequence continues at coordinate 221,806 of NW_022196542.1, forward strand.
TAATTAATTAGGAAACAAGCGCTTTAATTAATCTTACCACTAAACAACCCTAGACAAGCGCTCAAGATTTATTAGTGGCAGCCTTAAGAATTAGAGAGATCGATGAAGCTAAACACACAAACACAAGCGGTGTATTTAATTTAGTTGAATGTTCTTCATAAGGTTAGTAATCAATCATGATGCAGCAAATTACTAACCCTAATGCTTCACAAGTTGGAGGATCAAACAATTACGGATTTGATATCAAACTTAGCGGTAGATTTCAACAAATAATACACTAGTAGGCCTCCAGTAATTAAATGCAACAATCATGAAATATACACAGAAACATTCAATACTCAAACACGAAAATTGAACACTAAAATAACATAGATTAGATCTCACAGTTGGTTGATTCGAGGTCTCCGTTTCCGACGACCAAGTTACAAAAGTTTTAGCCGCTCATGGCCATCAACCAAAAACTCCAAAAAGAAAGAAAAATCAGAGAAGAGAAGAGAGAGGCGTGGTCCCTCCAAACCTAATTGATCTCCTTTTCCAAAATCTAATTCAAGTGTTTGAATTCAACTCAATCTCCTAAAATATTATCCTAAAATCATTATCCTAATCTGATTCTAATTAATTGAAATACAATAAAATCTTAAAAATAAAATAGGAAGTGATGTTGCAGCTGTAACTGTGTGCCACATGTCTTCAAATCTTCAATATAAACTGCTCTTGGACTTGCATTACGGCAGAATTGTCCAGAACATCGGCAGTGCGATGCTGTCAACTTCAAGCCAATTACAACTGATGCATCAAGTATCTCCAAACTCAAAACAAACAGTTGTAGTATATTTCTTAGCGTTCTATATCATTTTGAATCATCTCCAATCGGAGCTCAGATGAGAGAGTTATGCCCAATACGAAAAAATGTCAAAACTGTCGAATTCAATTAATTAGTTCCGTTTTGCAATTACGCCCCTTCTCCCATTTGCTTTAAGTCAAACAGAATAAAAATCAGTACATTTTGCAGCAATAGGTATATAAAGACTAGGCATTAAGGGGGGTAAATATGACATTTTGCTTTCATCAAATTCCCCCACACTTAGCTTTTGCACATCCTCGGGAAAACTAATTCAACAAACACTACACTCCAGTCAAATCCAGAACATCACATCTCAAGTCATACAGAACATTAACATTATGCATAAGAAACAGTATTTAATCCATGATATTCATACCTAACTTAGGAAGCAGCAAAATAAATAAAGTAGAGTTAATGACATTCATCTCTTCATCATTTTCCACAAATACTCTCATAGTCAATGCAAACAAGGAAACTAATCACAACTAATTCGTGTACAACTCACTCTCAATTTTTCTTTTACTGTTTCTCTTTACTACTACAAACTGGGTAGGAACTAAGGATACAATTTTTTTTTCTCTTTTTTTTTTTCTGTTTGAAAAAAATGAGTGAATTATGCTCCATCTCATTCATGGTTGTGTTATGAGTGAGTGCGTTTTACGCTCATCTCGACTCACCACATAACTTTCTTTTCTTTTTCCTATTTGCTTAAACCCAAATTTAGGACTAGCTTAGAGAAACAATTTTTTTTTCTTTTAAGAGTTGTTATCACTCCTCAATCATGCGTCACCAAGTCACCAACTTCTAAGACATAATATTTCAAACTACAAAGATTCAAATATGATGACTCTATTTTATGAAAGATGCTAACATCCTAAGTCAAGGAATATGCTCAAACAACAAGTCAAGTTACTATTTCATGCATCACTAGACGTTCAAAGACATGACTTAAAGCATAAACCTTCCTAAAAACAAATGCAGAATTCGTTTAAGGTGTACGTGGCGTTGTTATACCCGAGGTTGCCAAGTATGCTAGGCAGTTTTTAAGGCGGGTTCTGGTTTCCAGCCGATATACCCTTAAACTAGGCAGATTTTTTTTTTTTTTTTTTAACACTAAAAACAGAACCTAAACAAAACCTAAATCCCCTCCCCCACCTTAAAATGACATTTCTCCCAATGTAAGATGAAATGCAAAGAAAAGGCAACAATAACCAAAATTTAAAATGCTAGAAAAGAAAACAAACTCCCTGGGTTGCTCCCAAGCAGCGCCTTTGTTTTTGTCGTTGGCTCGACCTATGGTTTTCTTCGTGCGATGCACTGAGTTTACCGGAGATTTTCACCGATAACGGTTCTTCGTCTCCAAGGAACACGTACTTGAGGTAACTAGGGAGAGGCTTCAAATCTGGAACGGGATCCTGCAAAACAAAAGGTAAAGGCCTCTTGTTAGAAATTGGTAATGCAATAAAGGAAACGTTACCTGACTATTGTTGTAACTTTGGAGAATCATTAACGCTGCAGTCTCCTGAAAATCAGTACTCAAACTAACTCCTCATTCTCCGAATCCTTCTAACCTGCACACAAGTGCTCTCTATTTTGGATCGAATGTTAAATCACCAAGATGAGAGGACCTGGAAACAAAAATCCATAAAAGAATAGGAAAAATGACAAATAATGAAAACCAACTAGAAAAATAAAATAAATAAAAATGACCAAAAACACAAAAACAATACTGCCAAAATTTTGTTTTTTTTTGTTTTTTTTCTTTTTCTGGAAATAAAAATAAAATAACAAGAACGAAATCAGAATCACAAGAACAACAAAAAATAAATAACTAGAATCACTCCCGGCAACAGGCCCAAATCTGGCGTGCTGTCGTGCACCCAAATTAAACCTTCCGAACCTAACTAATGAACTGTAAATAGGGTAAGCAAGGTCGATCCCACGAAGAGTGTCTAGCCGAATTGATGTTATGTGACAAAGTAGGGGGTTTTGGTAAAACAAAAAAACGTTCTTAGCAAAAACCAAAAAAAAAAAAAAAAAAAAACAGTTCATTCAAAATCAATTAATATAACGAAACTTGGTCTCCGTCAACATCCACCATCGGAATCCACAACTGATCATTGATGCAAAAATAATCAATTCATACATTGAATATTCACCGTTGGAACTATTTCCTATCTCTCCTTAATTTTATTAATTAGGAAACAAGCGCTCTTAATTAATCTTACCACTAAACAACCCTAGACAAGCGCTCAAGATTTAATCTAGTGGCAGCCTTAAGAATTAGAGAGATCGATGAAGCTAAACACACACAAACACAAGCGGTTGTATTTAATTAGTGAATGTTCTTCATAAGGTATTAATTCCTGATGCAGCAAATTACTAACCCTAATTGCTCACAAGTTGGAGGGATCAAAACAATTACGGATTTGATATCAAACTCAGCGGTAGATTCAACAAATAATACACTAGTAGGCCTCTAGTAATTAAATGCATCAATCATGAAAATATGCATAGAATAACACAATACTCAACACGAAAATTGAACACTAAATAAACATAGATTAGATCTCACAGTTGGTTGATTCGAGGTTCGTTTCCGACGACCAAGTTACAAAGTTTTAGCCGCTCATGGCCATCCCACCAAAAACCCAAAAAGAAAGAAAAATTCCAGAGAAGAGAAGAGAGAGCGTGGTCCCTCCAACCTAATCTGATCTCCTTTTCCAAAAATCTAATTCAAGTGTGTTGAATTCAACTCAATCTCTAATATTATCTAAAATCAATTATCCTAATCTGATTCTAATTATTGAAATACAATAAAATCTTAAAAATAAAAACAGGAAAGTGATGTGTCCAGCTGTAATCGTGTGCCACATGTCTTCAAATCTTCAAAATAAACTGCCTCTTGGACTTGCATTACAAGGCAGAATGTTCCAGAACATCGGCAGTGCAGATGCGTCAACTTCAAGCCCAATTAAAACCTGATGCATCAAGTATCTCTCCAAATCCAAAAACTAAAAGTTGTAGAATTTTCTTAGCGTTCTACAGCATTTTGAATCATCTCAATCGGAGCTCAGATGAGAGAGTTATGCCCAATACGAAACAATGTCAAAACTGTTCGAATTCACTTAATTAGTTCCGTTTTGCAATTAACGCTCCCATTTACTTCCTAAGTCAAAATAGAATAAAAATCAGTACATTTTAGGCAGCAAATAGGTATAAAAGACTAGGCATTAAGGGGGGTAAATATGACATTTTGCATTCTCATCAACATGTCACATAAGTCTTTGAAGCCTTAAGCTGATGAATTGAGATCCATTGTCGGTGACTGTTTCCCTCGATATTCCAAATCTGCAGATGACATGTTTCCAGATGAAGGCTTTTACCTCTCAGTCTCTAACTTGGGCGAGTGCTTCGGCTTTGATCTACTTAGTAAAATAATCGGTGACTGCCAACATGAAGACTCGTTGCCTGGGTGCGATCGGGAGTTTTCCAACTATGTCCATCCCTCACTTCACGAATGGCCAAGGTGTGAGGGTGGAGTTGATTCATTCAGGTGAAATGTGTGAGACGTGGGCAAACCTTTGGCAGCTATCATATTTCTTCACATAAGATGTTGAGTCAGTGCATATAGTTAGCAATAGTAACCAGCGGTGATCACCCGGTGGGCAAGGCTGCGTCTTCCTGCATGGTTCCCGCATTCGCCTTCATGGAGTTTGGTGAGAATATACTTGGCTTCCCCTGGGCTTATGCATTTGAGATAGAGGTAAGAGAATGACTTCCTAGGGAGTTGGCCTTTCTATATGGTAAATCTTGCAGCTTTTGCTCTTAGGCGGCTTGCTTTGTTCTTGTCAGATGGAAGTTGATAATGTTCCAAGTATTTGATTATGGGGGTCATCTAGGAGTCGGCTGGTTTAACATCCATTACTTTTTTAAGCTCTTTCGGGTTGTGCAACTTGCTTGTTGGATGTTCCTTCCAGTCGGCTGGCCATTAGAGGAATAGTAGTGGGATTGATGACTGGGAAGAGCCTTGAAGGGCTGAGCCGAGGTTGGCAAAGGCATTAGCATAGGTGTTCTCTGCTTTTGGGACTTGGGTGATAGAGAATTCTTCGAAGGCATACTGAATTTCTTTGACTAAGTTCAAGTAAGTTGTCATCTTCGAGTCTCGGGCCTGGTAAGTGTCTTGCTACTGGTTAACTACGAGTTGAGAATCAGACTTTACCTCCAACTTTCTTACTCCAATCTCCTTGGCCAAAAAGAGTCTGATGATAAACGCTTTGTATTAGGCTTCGTTGTTTGTGCACTTGAACCCACACAGTATAGCCCACTGGGTGATATCCCCTTCTGGTGTAATAAGTACAATACCGAGCCCGCTTCCATTCACATTGCGTAAGCCGTCCACTAAGAGAGTTCACTTTGAAGACGACCCGCTATTCATGCACAATAACTCTTTTTTCACCTGGACGGTAGTGTTAGGAGTGAAATCAGTAATGAAATCTGCCAACACTTGGGATTTGATGGCGGTGCGTGGTTGGAAGGATATATCAAACTCACTAAGCTCTACTTTCCATTGGGTGAGTCGACCTAATAACTCTAGTATATGAAGTATCTTTTTGAGTGAGAATGAGGTGAGGACGATTATGAAGTGACATTGAAAATATGGTATGAGCTTCCTAGATGCATGGACGAAGGCGAGTGCCAATTTCTCCAACTGGTTGTATCGTGTCTCGGCATCAAGGAGTGATTTACTTACATAGTAAACTGGTAGCTGCTTCGCATTATCTAGACTAACACTGCTGAGATGGCTGTCTTTGAGACCGCCAGATAGGTATAGCGCTTTTCCCCAACCACAGGCTTGGAAAGAAGTGGGGGAGAGGTTAGGTACCTATTTAATTGTTGCAAGGCCTCCTCGCAGGTGGAGGTCCACTCAAACTTCTTGAATTTCTTGAGTGTGGCAAAGAAGAGGTGGCAATTGTCAATAGATCTGGAGATGAAACGACTCAAGACAGCTACTCGCCCCGCAAGACGCTGGACATCTTTGATGCAAGTTGGTGATGGTATGTTGAGGATTGCCTGGATTTGGTGAGGGTTGACTTCTATCCCACGCTGAGTCACCATATACCTTAAGAATTTTCCTGACGAGACCCCGAACAAACACTTGGCTGGGTTTAGCTTCATATTGTATTTCCTTGGGACGACGAATGCTTGGCTGAGGTGGTCGAGGTGCTGCTCGATTATAAGGGACTTGACGAGCATATCCTCACTGTATACTTCTATGGTGTCTCCAAGGTGTTTGGCAAATATTCTGTTGACTAGCTGCTGGTAGGTGGGCCCCGACGTTCTTAAGACCAAAGGTATTACTTTGTAGCAATAGATTCCCCTCTCTGTGATGAAAGCTGTCTTTTCCTAGTCGTCCAGTTGCATCAAAATCTGGTTGTACCCTGAAAGGACATCCATAAAACTTAGAAGTTTGTGACCTGCTGTTGCATCGACCATCATGTCGATATACAAGAGTGGGAATGAGTCCCTGGGACATGTCTTGTTCAGATCTGTGAAGTCTATGCAAACCCTCAATTTTCTATTCATTTGCTTCACGATCACCACGTTTGCTAGTGAGTCAGGATAATGAACTTCTCTGATCAATCTGTTACTCAACAGCTTGTTAATTTCTTCATTGATGACCTAGTTGCGTTTTGGAGCGAACTTCCTTCGCCTTTGCTTCATTGGAGGGTGATCCAGATCTATGTGAAAGTGGTGGACAATTTCCTCAGGGCTGACACCCGTCATGTCCGCGTGGGACCAAGCGAAGCAATCATGATTTTTCTTAAGGAAATCTATAAATCGTTCTCTTATCTCGGGCTTGAGGCGAGAGCCTATCTAAGTCTTTCGGTTGGGGTGGTCTGAATGTATCTGCACTTCATCAAACTCTTTCATGGATGGTTGATCTGGCTCGGTCGGAATGGTTGGATGGGACTGTAGTTGCTATGAAGCATGGCCTTTGCCTTTGAAGACGTTCTTGTAGCAATCTTTAGAGGCCTTAGGATTGCCTTTGATTTCTCTTACACCCTACTTTGTTGGAAACCTGATAGTTTGATGGAAGGTGGATGGGACAGCTCTCATGTCGTGGATCCAGGGTCGACCCAAGATGGTGTTGTACGGTGAGGGGCAATCAAGTACTAGAAAGATTGTTTGCTTGTTGATTCCACTGGCTTAGACAAGCAAGGAGATTTCACCGATGGTGTACTTCTGCTCAGAACTGAACCCGACCAGGATGGTTGGGCATCTGTTGATGTTTGATTCATCCAGTCCCATGGCTTTCACTGCTTCAAGGAAGAGGATGTTTGTCGAGGATCCCCTGTCTATGAAAACTCTCTTGACTAGGATGTTGACGATTTAGAGGAAGATGACTAGAGCATCGTGATGAGGGGCGGCTAAGGTGATTGGCTCATCATCTTCAAATTGAATGATCTAGTTGGTATGCGCCCAAGGGGATAGATGGATGGACCAGACTTCTAGGTGATAGTTGGCTCGAGTGTAACGTTTGGCAGAGGAATAACTCACCCCACTAATTCCCGACCTTCTAGAGATAATGGAGCAAAAACCCTTTCGGTATCGGTTCTCGTGGAGGGGGAGATATTTCTTTCGAGCTTCTCTAGCCAACTGTATTTTTCCCTTTATCTGTCAATAGGTCTCGGAGATGTCTTCTCTTCAATAGTACTGCAACTTCCAATCTTAAGGCGATGCAATCGACGGTGTTATGACCATGATCGCCGTGAAATGCGCCAGGATTGAGTTTGGTTGGCCACTTTACAGTAGGTCCTATCCCTTTCATGATTGCCATGACCTACGCTGGTTCAACATTGAGGTTGTACTTTGGAATCTTGAATTAGTTTGACCTAGATGACCTATCTGTGGCTCTGGTCGGTTGGCGATCATATGGTTTTTTGATTCTGCTTGGATTGTAGGGAAGGGGTTGACAATGGGGCTTAAACGATCTAGAATCTGACCTTCTTTCACTCCACCTTTGGTGACAGTAATCATATCTAGCATGCCTCATTCGGTTCACCTCGTCTTCCTCCCATCTGATTTGGATCACTGCTCTGACTAGGGCGTCTTCCATTGTGGTGCAGCCAAGTTTTGTCAGGTCTTTGTATAATTCTCCATCTGGAAGGAGACCCTTTCTGAAAGCATTGACTGCTGTCTCCCGATTACAAGATGGGATGAAGATTTTTTCTTTATTGAATCTGCTGACATACTCTCTCAGCGGCTCCTCTCTCTTTTGGTAGACTTTGTATAGGTCGGCTGACAACTTCTCGAGTTTCTTGCTATTGGCAAATTGTTCAACGAAGGTGTCAGTGAGCTAGGCAAATAAGTTGATTGAGTTGTTTGGAAGGTTAATGTACCATTGAAGGGCTGGTCCAGAGAGGTTGGAGCTGAAGCTTTTACACATGCAGGCTTCCCTCAACGTTTGAAGTGTTAAGGCGGCGAACATCCGCTGCTTGTATGAGACTATGTGGTCATCCAGGTCGATTGTGCCATCATAAGACTTTATGCTGGGGATGGTGAATTTGTATGGCATCTCGGCTAGCGCAATTGCATCCGCAAAGGGTGAATCGACATAACTATGAGTTGACTCTTTTTGGTTAGGATTGTCACTCTCGGTATACGCCTCATCATTGTCTCAATGTCGGTTAATCTTTTGGCCAATGTTTGCTTGGTAATTTGGATCTCCATTCATTCCCTCGGGTTGGGTGGTTCCCACTGTGACTGATCGGGTGTTTCGACCTGCATGGATTATCAAAAGGGTTATTTGGGAGTCACGCGGTCCATGAGGATGGATGGACTCGAGCGGGGTGGATTGAAAATGAGGGAGCCCACTCGACCCGCTGGGGTGAGTCGAGTGGGGTTTGGGTAGGAATAGCTGATTGGAGATGAGGCAGGATGGCAAGTATGAGTGGCTCTTATCGCGGTGGGCTTTCTATTATTTTGATGTCTTGATCTCGCGCCTGGAGTGTGTCGACCAAAAGTGGCTATGTTGGTAGTCCTCGCTCAATTGGATTAGAGGCTGAATTGTCAACTAGCGTTGAATAGAGTTGACGTGATCTAGTATCCGAGGCGTTTAGTTTGTGATCTGGAGTCTAGAAAGGTTGTATGGATGGAACCGATGCACGGAAACGATTGGGTTGTACCTGACAAGGCTGAAGCTTAAGGTCATAAAATTGACGCACATTTTCTTTTAGGGATTGGTTTTTGGCCCGGATAGAGGTGTTTTCGGTCCAGATGGTGGCGTTTTTGGCTTCCAGTGCTGCCACCTTGTCTGAGTGTTGTTCCATAAGGGTAGCCAGAGCTTCGAGTCTGGCCTTGAGACTAGGATTGGTGTTATTTGAATTTTCAACCATAGGGAGTTTCCTTGCGAAGCAGGGTTTGAAAGACGAATGATTGCTAGAGGCCCCATGGTGGGTGCCAAACTGTAAATGCAAAAAATCTACCGTTACGGAAATAGGATCTAATCCCGTGAGGTTGAGGCCACCAGCAATCCGCTATACCTGCACAGGCAAGAAAACAAGTGTGAAGCGAACGAAAAATACCGAGGTGTGTTTGCCTTAGGCACTCTGACGCTTAAGTCAGCAAGGCTGAATGAAGCTAATTTAGTGAGGGTTAGGGAAAGAGAAGGTTGTCAAAAGTCTAGTCGGAGATTATAACTGCGACTATGATGCAAAATTCTCAAGGGTGAGAACTACGGGTTAAAAGGTGTAATGTTTCGTGCTAGTGGGAGGGCTGGCCTCTTGTTTAAATAGCAGCTGTAGGATTTTCGAGTCCTAATAGGACTGTGAGTCCTTAGGAGTTGAGGTTTTGTTAAAAATTAGAGCCTTTGACTCCCTTATCTTAGTGGGAAAGGGAGTCCCAGCGGGTCTAAGATACAGATCTTAAACGAATTAGGATAGTAATGAATCTCTTCGATAGAGTTCTGATAGTACCAGAGTACGTAAGCAACCCTAAGCTCCAAGTAGACCCTAAGTCCAGTAGGCGGTCTAGGATCAAAGGGCCTGGGCCCAGACAAGCTGATGATGAGGCCTAAACAAATCGGGGCCTTTGCTGATTGGGGCCAAGTAGTGAGCAACATGGTAGGTGTACTGAGCGGACCTATTATGTAAACTCTGTTGGGAGCCCAATCAGAATTGAGCCACGACTCCTAGCTTTGTTGAAGGTGTCTTCGTCTTTGGGCCTATTGGGGCTGAGGACCTTTTTTTGCCCTAACAGTTGACAAGAGTAAGGTTTGGGGGGTTTTGGTGAGTAATGGTCTGGAAAGAAAATGACGGTGGTATGAGGTTGGAACGATACCAAAATCACTGAATCAGAAGTTGAATATAAATTTGGGTAGTAAAAAAGTATTTTAAAAATATGTGAGTAAGAAAGTGACATTAAACCAGTATTTGTGTGGGAAAAATGAGGAAGTGACATTAAACCAGTATTTGGGTGGGAAAAAGTCATTTACTCTTTTAAAATATACATGTTTAGATCTAATACTAAAAACTCTTAATTATTTATTTAATACTCATTCTAATTTTATGAGAAAAATAATGTCAAGGGACAATCAAATCTATTGAGAGTCGGGATACGAGTACAAAGCCCGAGATGGCGGTAAGGCCTAGTAAAATATATTGTCTATGGAGCAAGCAACCCATTGTCAATGAAGCGAAGAATTAATAATTAAAATATTGAAATAAGGAGGGAAACCACTTTTCCAACCAACGAGCAAGAGCCAAGAGGAATGCATTCAAAAGTTTTATTCAGGTCAATGTTGGTCCCTTAATAAATCCATGACATTGATGCATTTTCAGTGGTACCCAACTCTCTGTTGTGAAGCCTATACCGAGAGATGAGATTGCCCATATCATTTGCCCAATTTGCAGGCCTTTTCTTGATGCATGTATGTTTCTGTCCGCACATATATATTAGATAAGATTTTTCCAGTTCAACTGACTTTGGACTTATAGCTCACTCATTTAATTCTTTTTCGGTGAAACCATACTGTGCATAGCATTAAAAAGAAATGGTTTTAGGTTAAATCTCAAATCTGATGGGTTTAGTTTATATCATTAATTTTACATAGCGTAAAAGGATTAATTGCAGGGATAAGATATGATATGACATGTTGAGAATGGACAAAAATATTAGATAAAAGTGCGTAAACATAGTTACTTAAATTAGGGTATGGACACAATCGGTCCATTGAGCACACCTCTGCTCTGGGTGTTATATATTTGATTTGATTCAGAGTCTATTACGGTAATAAACTTTAGGTAGTTGAGTATAAATCAACCCTATCCAAATACTAAGAATGGGAAAGCTTCCCCGATCTATTTTCAAGGCATTGATTATAGAGACTATAGAGAAAGAAACAGACCCAGTATTTCAAGAGAAGAGAAAGAGATATTAGGTGGTTTAACGTTCGAGGGCCGGCAACACTTCTCTTTCCGCCTTTTACGGAGAAAGACAGAGTAGAAATGAATTACTTGTATATTAAAAGGTCAAACAGCACCTTTTCTTTTTCTGCTATTTAACTCCATCACAACCCAAACCCACCTCCCCTTCCTCCTCTCTCTCTCTCTCTCTCTCTCTCTCTCTCTGTCTTTGCTTTTGCGTAGCTTTTCTTTACCAAACTTAAAAATTTTCTCTCTCTCTATTCAATACAAATGCAATCATATTGAACCCACAATTCATTCATTCCTTCCAACCACACATCAATCACCTTCTCTTTTTTGCTCTACCTCTTATTCATTACGCAATATTTAACAATCCCCTATTTCATTTCTGTGTGTTAAACTCTTTCAACCACGGTCTTTTATTAGTAAGTTAATTGTAGTAACTGTTGTTCTTCATGGAAAATGAGTTGTATCTAAATGCAGGAATTCCTGCACCTGCAATGCACTTTGAACCAACACCCACATCAACAATGCCCACTTGGCACTCACTCTCTTCAGCCATGGAAATTCAAGCAACAGACCTCAATTGCTCCTCTGAGCAGTCTTCTGAGTGCTTTTTCAATCCCAGCTGGGAAAAGTCAACGGATCATAGTCTCCACTTTGACTCTGCTCTGAGTTCCATGGTGTCTTCACCGGTAGCTTCCAATTCAAACATCTCTAATGAGAGCTTTATGATCAGAGAATTGATAGGAAAGTTGGGCAACATTGGAAATTCCGGTGAGATCTCACCACATTCTTTACCTCCTTTTGTGAATAATGGCAATAACAGCACAAACACTTCGTGTTATACTACTCCTTTGAATTCTCCTCCTAAGTTAAATTTGCCGATAATGGATCATTTGGTTAAAGACAAGTTGCCCAGTTTGGGAAACTCAATGGCTTTGAATTCCACTGTGGCGGAATTCTCTGCTGATCCTGGATTTGCGGAGAGGGCTGCAAGGTTTTCACGCTTTGGCAGCAGGAGTTTCAACGGTCGAACCAATCAGTTTGGACCCAGCAATCCTGAGATTGGTTTTAGATCTAGTCAATTGATAGCAAATGACAAGCTGACGCGTGTTTCAAGTACTCCTTCTCTCAAGGCACTTGGATCTCAAGTTAATGGTGTTCAGGGAAATAAAAATTCTCCTTTGCTGGATAGATCTGAATTGGCCAATTCTCAAGAGGAATCCTCAGTTTCTGAGCAAGTTCCGAATGGCGAGGTTGTTGTAAAGTCTTCAAATGACTTCAATTCCAAGAAAAGAAAAGCTGTTTCTAGGGGAAAAGGAAAGGAACCTGCACCATCCCCATCACCAAACACAGTTACAAAGGTACTCTTCAACTACTAAGTCAAAAATTGATATCAATTTCCCTTTTGAGTTTCGACTGTTTATAACTTTATTTCTTTTTTACTTTTGGTTGAACCCGGAAAATTTGTCCTATTTTTTTTTCAGGTTACTGAGGGTAATGATAAGAACAATTCCAAGAGAAGCAAACCCAATGAAGGGAATGGAAATGAGAATAGCAGTGTTAAGGCAGAGGACGAGACAAAAGGAGATGTAAGAAATTCAGGGGATGATAAACAAAACAAGGCTAATACAAAGCCCCCGGAGCCTCCTAAGGACTACATTCATGTTAGAGCAAGAAGGGGCCAAGCAACTGACAGTCATAGTCTTGCTGAAAGAGTGAGAATTACAACCCAATTCTCTCAATTCAACATTAACCCATAATTAGGCTTTGCGTTAATATTGCTTAATTATGTCATTTTGTCAGGTCCGAAGGGAGAAGATTAGCGAGCGAATGAAACTTCTCCAAGATCTTGTCCCAGGTTGCAATAAGGTGAGTAAAATTGCTAAATTTGAACAGAGCACACAGGCTTAAGAACATCAATTGTGTTTCCTTTCCTCACTAATATTTGATTTGAATTTCCATTCCAGGTAACAGGGAAAGCCCTGATGCTTGATGAAATTATTAACTATGTGCAGTCATTGCAACGTCAAGTTGAGGTAAATGAACCTTTTATCTTATTAATCAAATTTCTTTAGTGTGTGTTCACATTTAAGTTGTTAGTTGCCTTGTTTAATAATAGTTAATTGTTTTTTTAATGGCAGTTTCTATCCATGAAGTTGGCTTCTGTTAACACCAGGCTGGATTTTAATGTGGATGCCTTAATGTCAAAGGATGTAAGCTTAAGTTCTTGTGGCACAAGTTTCTTTTTTTTCTACATAAAATTTGGTTGGATTATTTATTTACTTGGTTTATATTTTATTAATGTTTTTTTTTTTTTTCAGATATATCAACCAAACAAACCTTTGCCACATCCAATATTCCCATTAGATTCCTCGGCGCCAGGCTTTTTAGGGCACCAGCCCCAGCAAAATCCAGCACTACATTGCAATATTTCTAATGGGACAATGAGCCAATGCCCAGTGGACCCAGTGGATACTACTGCACTATGCCGAAACCTTAATATGCAACTACCTCAGCTAGACCATTTTACTGAAACTGTCCCTCAGGTAATTAAATTAATTTTAACAGTGACCAAATAAAATTCGTTTTCTGGGGTGGAATTTTTCTCATTCAGATATCTAAATTTCTACAGTTTCCAAGTTTCTGTGAGGATGACCTGCAAAGCATTGTTCAGATGGGTTTTGGACAGAATTTGAACCGTGAAACACGATTGCCGTCACAGGGCTTGCATGGTAATAAAAGGACTGACTACTCAGCTGAAAATCAAGTCCTTAACAACCATTAATACTTTTATTAAAGTATTAAATTGTGATTGATGATATAAGTAATCATCCAATGCAGGCTCAAATCAAGTAACCCAGATGAAAATTGAGCTTTAATCACCATTCATTCTTTGGTCCTAAATTCAAGGTCCAGAAGAAGACAAGGGCTGCTGTATATACAAGGAATATAATTTGGACCCGCACAAGAACACGAGGAGCCATTATCTTAGGTCTTAATGAAGAGGACATTTTTTTTCTTTTCTTTTTTGTCTTTGTTTTTATCTTACTTTTAGCTTCTCTCAATGATTTGGTAATTCTTTTTTTTTTTTTTTTTTGTGGATTTTTCTTACAAGTATCCACTGTAAAATTCTAGAACCGCTTCTGTATTTTTATGCAAAGTCTTATAGCAGCAGCTCTACATGTAAGATATAATTAATTATAATTAGATTGAAATAGCTTTCACTATCTCTACCTGATTATTATTATTGTTGAACAACATTGTGATGAATTCAACAAGAAGAAGATCTTTCACAAATATTTGTTATGAAACTTTTATAATATGTCACATCAAATTAGCACTGTTAGATCGCGTAATCTGGTGGATTTGATTCACACGGGTGTTAACCAGCTGTATATGTTGGAGACCTTTCTGCAATATCAAAAGTCTTAAATTGAAGTGATTAGGACATTGGTTTTGGGTGATTAGGACATAGATTATCTTCAGCTGGGGTCAACCATGATTTCTGGCAGATCTTGGCCTCCTGTAATTTTCATACATTAACCAGAAACAGAAGCTTCTGTTCCCTTTTTACTGTAACATAATCAAAATCAATCAATCTAAGATTAGAAGTTGTAACTACTACTTTAAATATTTTGTTTCATTACAATATACAAATAAAAGCATCAAAAAGAATCCCAGGTTGGCAGTGGTGAGATTCTGACTAGACCCAATGAATTATGCACCTTTATTCATATTTATTAACTCCCCAACTTTTTAATACATTTTTTTTCAATATATTATAAAAAAAACAAAAAGACTTATTGTAGTGGAGTTCAGGTATGGAAAGATACCCTTTTAAATTTATATTTTATATTAATCTTTTCGTGAGAGGTTGTTAGTAAAAATCCAGATTCTGGGGTTCAACAAAAGATTTCTGCACTGCAGCCATACTTATTTTTTAATTCACCCTTTGTATTATTGGTCTGCAGATTAGTAATTGTTTAATTACCAGAAAAAAAAAAGATTCTTTGAATGTGGAGTGTATTTAGAGCAGTTGCATTACCATTTAAATATCATAACACTAGTGGAATGGAAAAATGTTTATGTGACAGTCCTGTCTCTAACCATTTTTATAATGCCCAATCATTTTGCGACGTGTCTCACTGTCTTGGGATTCATATTTTAATTTTTTTCCTTTTTTTTTTTTTTTTTTAAATTTTTGTTTTTTCAATCATGACAGTTTAGGCTGTTTCTTCTTTGTAATGATTCCTTGTTGGATTGGTTTAATTTTCCTGACAGATTTTTGGTACGAAGATCAGTAACTTAACAAAGAGTGGGCAGAGTAATCTTGGCCGCTACCCAAATTCAATCCTAACCTTTGATAA